>NC_092236.1:46577467-46704967 GCF_036320965.1 Panulirus ornatus | reverse complement strand
AAGGGAGCTGTGGTTTCGGGCATTATTGCATGACAGCTAGAGACTGAGTGTGAACGGATGGGGCCTTTGTTGTCTTTTCCTAGCGCTACCTCGCACACATGAGGGGGGAGGGGGATGGTATTCCATGTGTGGCGAGGTGGCGATGGGAATGAATAAAGGCAGACAGTGTGAATTGTGTGCATGGGTATATATGTATGTTTCTGTGTGTGTATATATATGTGTACATTGAGATGTATAGGTATGTATATTTGCGTGTGTGGACGTGTATGTATATACATGTGTATGTTGGGTGGGTTGGGCCATTTCTTTCGTCTGTTTCCTTGCGCTACCTCGCAAACGCGGGAGACAGCGACAAAGCAAAAAAAGAAAATATATATATATATATATATATATATATATATATATATATATATATATATATATATATATATATATATATATATATATTCCTGTGAGTCCACGGGGAAAATGAAAAACGAAAAGTTCCCAAGTGCACTTTCGTGTAATGATCACATCATTAAGGGAGACACAAGAGAGAATTATAACAGTCAGTTGATATACATCGAAGAGACGAAGCTAGGACGCCATTTGGTAAACATGTGATTGTCCAAAACATACAACGAGCGTTCATAAACTTATCATTTTACAAATCTTATCAACAATAAAGTTATCTAATGTGTATAGACCATCACTAATATTAAGATTATAATTCTTTGTGTATTTAGTAATAGAACAATCAATGATATTTCTTTTGGTAATAGAGTTAGAGTTAATAACTGAGATGGCGTTACTCCAGTCAATACAATAATCATAGTTTTTAACATGATTAAACAAGGCATTTGATTCTTGTCCCGTTCTTATACTATATATATATATATATGTTGCTTAAGTCTAACAGAAAAATCCTTACCCATCTGACCAACATAAAATTTATCACAGTTTCCACAATTTATCACAGTTTCATCAATAAACTCTGGACTGCAAATACGTAATGCCCTAAGGAACATAGATTGTAATTTAGCTCTATCATGTTGAGATGAGTAATAATGGACTGTGTATTTCAATTTAATGGAGATTACTTTGCTCAAAAATTTGGTATGGCAATGGGTAACACTCTTTCACCTGTACTAAGTAATCTTTATATGGAATTTTTTGAAACAAAATTACTAAAGGATATCTTACCTTCTAATGCAATTTGGTTTAGGTATGTAGATGATGTTCTTTGTGCTTGGCTAACAAATGAAAATTTACAAATATTTCTTCCCTTACTTAACAATTTAGTACCTTCCATCAAATTTACTGTAGAAAATGAAAATAATGGTATGTTACCATTTTTTGATTGCATGATCCATAGACAAGGAAATAAGTTTAAGTTTAGCATATACAGGAAACCCACCAATGTATGCTCATATATACATTGTTACTCATCTCAACATGACAGAGTTAAATTATCATCATTTCAATCTATGTTCCTTAGGGCATTACGTATTTGCAGTCCAGAGTTTATTGATGATGAGTTTGAGAAGATATATTCTATTGGATCTAAGTTAAAGTACCCTAGATCTTTCATTGATAAATCTCTTAAGTTAGCAAAGAAATCATTTTATAGAGTTGAGCCCAAACCTCCCATTGACACCAAGAATCTTTTGCTTCTCCCTTTTGATAATAATTTCACTTTGCTTCCCATGTTGCTTAAATCCTTTAATGTAAATGTTGCCTTTAGCAACAATAATACTATACAGAATATCTTAATTAGGAATTCACCAGAAAATTCTCTTGGTTGCATCTATAAAGTGCCTTGTGGAAACTGTGATAAATTTTATGTTGGTTAGACGGGTAAGGATCTTTCTGTTAGACTTAAGCAACATAAATATAGTATAAGAACGGGACAAGAATCAAATGCCTTGTTTAATCATGTTAAAAACTATGATCATTGTATTGACTGGAGTAACGCCATCTCAGTTATTAACTCTAACTCTATTACCAAGAGAAATATCATTGAATCTTCTATTATTAAATACACAAAGAATCATAATCTTAATATTAGTGATGGTCTGTACAAATTAGATAACTTTATTGTTGATAAGAGTTGTAAAATGATAAGTTTATGAACGCTCGTTGTATGTTTTGGACGATCACATGTTTACCAAATGGCGTCCTAGCTTCGTCTCTTCGATGTATATCAACTGACTGTTATATTTCTCTCTTGTGTCTCCCCTGATGATGTGATTATTACACGAAAGTGCACTTGGGAACTTTTCGTGTTTCATTTTCCCCGTGGACTCATAAGAATATCTTGATCACGCGCAAAATTGTGATCCTTTCCAATGTATATATATATATATATATATATATATATATATATATATATATAGAGAGAGAGAGAGAGAGAGAGAGAGAGAGAGAGAGAGAGAGAGAGAGAGAGAGTAAATTGGAACGATGTGTTATACCGGGGTCGACGTGCTGTCATTGGATTGAACCAGGGCATGTGAAGCGTATAGGGTAAACCATGGAAAGGTCTGTGGGGCCTGGATGTGGAAAGGGAGCTGTGGTTTCGGTGCATGACACATGACAGCTAGAGACTAAGTGTAAACAAATGTGGCTTTTTGTCTTTTCCTCGCTGGAGGTGGGGTGGGGGATGCTATATCATGTCTGTCGGGGTGGCGACGAGAATGAATGAAGGCAGCAAGTATGAACATGAACATGTGTATATATGTATATGTCGTGTATGTATATGTACGCGTACGTTGAAATTTGTATGTGAGTATACGTGCGTGTATGAGTGTTTATGTATATATATGTGTGTATGTGAGTGTTTGGGCCATTCTTCGTCTGTTTCTTTGCGCTGCCTCGCTCCCGCGGGAAGCAGCGATTAAGTATAATGACTATAGATTAAATATATAATCAAATCGTCAGGATTGAGTACAGATACAGAGAACCGGAACATGATACACCAGCCGTCACTGAGCGGGCCCAGCAAATGAACAACGTAACAGGTGAACGGATGAGAGAATAGGTCACCCTCGGTAACCTTACCTCTCTCAAGTTACAAACTCAGGTTGACCTATGTTCAGGGAAATATATTTGCATTTCTTGTACTTGTAAAGCTATCTAACTCATATAAACCAACATTTTGATTTATATTAATCTTTGCTGTGATAAGAAACGATTCAGCATTATTTCTATCCATTACTGGGTTATCGTATATGATACCCTTAACACCGCTCAAGTCTGTTTGATGGCAGAAGTCTTTAAAGTGGACAACTACCCTGACTTTACTAACCACTTTGGTCAAAGTGGTTAGGTTCTTGATATCAGGGATATACCACATAAAATGCTGTGACGTGTCGCAAGAATCTAATGCAGTATTTATCCATCTCAAAGACATTTGTCATCAAATTGACTGGAGCAGTGTTGACGTTACCACATGCAAAACCTCAGTAATGGATAGAATTATTGTTGAATCCTCTCTGTTACATACATATTCTTTACATTTACTCCCCTTGATGGAACCTCGTCATAGACCATCACTCAGGTCTCCTGTTACATGTCCTTCACCATTTACCCCCCATAATGGACGAATAGCTTTCTTGTTGCTTAAACTACCATAATCTTTGAGCTTCACGTACTGCAACAGCCGGGTGGGACACCTAAGGGAAAGTACGATTCAGGCAATGAAGATCAACCTAACTACAAACAGGGAACAGCCTTAGGTCGGAATCGGAAAGTCATCGTACTAAATTCATGTCGCTTTTTAAAGACAGTGAGTAAAACATCGAAAAAGCAATTTGTACACGTTGATATATTGAGAATCTACCAACCAGTTGAGAATGTATTAACCACTGTATCTGAAAAGTTTATGAACTGCTTATGAGTAAAAGGATGCTGGCTATGTTCAGTAAAGTGGCTCCTATGTTATGTAGAACCCTTTTTGCATAAGGAATGAGGCATTAAGAATGTAAAGTCTGAGATTAAGTTTTCCCTCTGAGTGAGTTATCCATTCAGCAGATATAGAAGGCTATGCTCATGTATATTCTATGTGGCAATATCTCGAGAATTAAAGGAAAAGGCACGAAGACATACAAAGAAAAATGTGATACAATGTCCCAGGGTTAGTAACGGGGACGTATATATGCTACGATGAACGAAATGGATCAACACAACTGAATTGATAATATGCTCTTATTCAAGAGGCCAGATAGAGACAGAATCATCACTGAAAGATGACTCTTGCCAAGAGGGATTCATGTCACATCCAGGATGCCGCTCCACCCGAGAAGCACCTCAAGTGTTAATACTAGTGAGAGCTATATTAGACGTGAGCAAGTGGCAGAACCCATGTACCTAATCCTCTTTGGACAGAATAACAAGTGTTGAATTGTCGAGATTTCTTTCCGAGTGGCTCGATGGTCTTAAGGCTGATTTATAAGTCTTGTAATTTCTATTTTACATTTTGTGGCACAATTGTAGATACATTTATTATGTAAGAGTCTTCTTGCATTTAATCCAAATAATCTTTTGTAATCTAGTATTTGTAAATTGAAAACTGCTGATAGTTTGTACACAGGAATGGAAAAACTTTGTTTCCCTCAGTGATAAAAAACATCTCTTAAGCTTCGAGTATCTGAATACGCAGTCTTTCCATGAATATTTAGATTAAAGACGAAGCTGCATTCTCTGTAACTAAATCCACCGAGTAATTTTCCAGATTAGCATCCGCTTATATCTTTTTATGTAATACTTTTTTACCTGGAATATTAGGGTCAGCTCAAATAAGAAAAAACTAGATGATAATCTTCATTATCTTGTTTTTTCTGTCATTACTTAGAACCATTTTGACGACAAAAATGGTTGCTATTCCATTCTGTTAGAGTGCCGGAGCGGGAGCGGGGGGCTGGACACTCTCCCCTTCTTGTATTTCAATTTCTAGAATCGGAAACAGAAGGAGTCAAGCGGAGAGTACTCATCCCCCTCGTTGAAGTCTCAGATTTGGGTGTTTGAATGTGTGTGGATATAACCCAGATGAGAAGAAAGGGGAGATAAGTAGTATGAGAAAGGAAACCTGGATGTTCTGACGCTGAGTGAAATGAAGCTCAAGGGTGAAGGGGACGAGTGGTTTGGAAAAGTCTTGGGAGTATAGTCAGGGTTTTATGAGAAGACAAGAGTTAAGGAAGGAGTAGCACTACTTTTGAAGTAGGAGTTATGGGAGTGTGTGATAGAGGGTAAGACAGTAAACTCTAGACTGATGTCGGTGAAACTGAAAGTGGATGGAGAGAAATGGATGATTATTGGTGCTTATGCACCTGGTAATGAGAAGAAAGATCATGAGAGGCAAGTGTTTTGGGAGCAGCTGAGTGAGTGTGTCAGTAGCTTTGGTGCACGGGACCGGGTATTAGGGATAGGTGATTTGAATGCGAAGGTGAGTTATGTGGCATTTGAGAGTATAACTGGTATACATTGGGTATGCAGTGTTGCAAATGGAAACGGTGAAGAGCTTGTAGGTTTGTGTGCTGAAACAAGACTGGTGATTGGGAATACCTGGTTTAAAAAGAGAGATGTACACAATTATACGTATATGAGTAGGGGAGATGGTCAGAGGGCATTATTTCATTGCGTGTTTATTGATAAGCGTGTTGAAAAGAGACTCTTAGATGTTAATGTACTGAGAAGGGCAGCTGGTGGGATGTCTGATCACTGTTTTGTGGAGGCGAAGATGAAGATTTGTAGAGGTTTTCAAAAAAGAAGAGAAAATGTTGGAGAGAAGAGAGTGTTGAGAGAAAGTGAGATTGGAAAGGACACTTTTGTGAGTAAGTACCAGGAGAGATTGAGTGTAGAATGGCAAAAAGTGAGAGCAAATGGCTGAGGGGAGTGGGTGAGGAATGGGATGCATTTAGGGAAGCACTGATGGCTTGTGCAAAAGATGCATGCGGTATGAGAAAGGTGGGAGGTGGGCAGATTAGAATGAGTAGTGAGTGGTGGGAAGAAGTAGATTTGTTGGTGAAGGAGAGAAGAGAGGCGTTTGGACGATACTTACAAGGAAGGGGTGCAAATGACTGGGAGATGTGTAAAAGAAAGCGGCAGGTGGTTAAGAGGAAGGTGCAGGGTTGAAAAAGAGGGCAAATGCGAGTTAGGGAGAGAGAGTACCATTGAACTTCCGGGAGAATATATAAATGTTTTGGAAGGATGTAGATAACGTGTGTAAGGCAAGAAAACAAGTGGGAACATCGGTGAAGGGCGAAAGGGAGGGAAGTGATAAGAAGCAGAGATGAAGTAAGAAGGAGACGGAGTGAGTATTTTGAAGGTTTGTTGAATGTGTTTGATGACAGAGTGGCAGGGATATGTTGTTTTGGTCGGGGTGGTGTGCGAAGTGAGAGGGTCAGCGAAAATGGTTCGGTAAACAGAGAAGAGATAGTGAGAGCTTTGCGGAAGATGAAATCCGGCAAGACGGCGGGTTTGGATGGTATTGCAGTTGATTCTTTTAAGAAAGGGAGTGACTGTTGTTGATTGGTTGGTAAGGATATTCAGTGTATGTATAAATCATGGTGAAGTGCCTGAGGATTGGCAGAATGCGTGCATAATGCCACTGTAGAAAGGCAAAGGGGGTGAAGGTGAGTATTCAAACTACAGAGGCATAAGTTCTTTTGAGTATTCCTGGAAAATTATATGGGAGGGTATTGATTGAGAAGGTGAAGGCATGTACAGAGCATCAGATTGGGGAAGAGCAGTGTGGTTTCAGAAGTGATAGAGGATGTATGGGTCAGGCGTTTGCTTCGAAGAATATGTGTGAGAAACTCTTAGAAAAACAGGTGGATTTGTATGTAGCATTAATGGATCTGGAGAAGGCATATGATAGGATTGATAGAGATGCTTCGTGGAAGGTCTTAAGAATATACGGTGTGGGAGGTAAGCTGCTAGAAGCAGTGAAAAGTTTTTATCATGAGTGTAAGGCATGTGTACGAGCAGGAAGAGAGGAGAGTTATTGGTTCCCAGTGAATGTCGGTCTGCGGCAGGGGTATGTGATGTCACCATGGTTATTTAACCTGTTTATGGATGAGGTGAGGGAGGTAAATGCCGTCTGTTTGGGATAAGAGGGCCTGGGAAGTGAGCCAATTGTTCGACGATGATACCTCACTGGTGGCTGATTCAAGTAAGAAACTGCAGAAGTTGGTGTCTGAGTTTGGAAAAGTGTGCGAAAGGAGAGACTTGAGATCAATGTGAATACAAGCAAGTTTATTAGGTTAAGCAGGATTGAGGGACAAGTTAGTTGGGATGTAAATTTGAATGGAGAAAAATTGGAGGAAATTAAGTGATTTAGATGTCTGGGAATGGACTTCGCAGCGAATGGAATAACGAAAGCGGAAGGGGTCATCGGGTGGGGAAGGAGGCGAAGGGTCTGGAAGCGATTAAAGATGTGTAGGAGAGAATGTTATCTCAGAGAGCAAAAATGGGGATGCTTGAAGGATTACTAGTTCCAACAATATTATTTGGTTGCGAAGCATGGGCTATAGATAGGGTTGTATTGAGGAGGGTGGATGTTTGGGAAATGAAATATTTGAGGACAATATGTCTTGTGAGGTGGTTTGATCGAGTAAGTGATAGAGTAAGAGAGATATATAGTAATCAAAAAAAGAGTGGTTGAGAGAGCAGAAGAGAGTGTGTTGAAATGGTTTGGACATATGGAATAAATGAGTGAGGAAAGGTTGACATAGATGATATATGTGTCAGAGGTGGAGGGAAGAAGCGGGAGACCAATTTGGAGGTGGAAGGATGGAGTAAAAAAGATTCTAGCTATCGGGACTGAGCATGTAGGAGGGTGAAAGGCGTACGCGGAGTAGAGTGAATTGGAACGATGTGGTATACTGTGGTCGACGTGCTGTCAACGGACTGAACCTGGACATGTGAGTATTACACATGGCAGCTAGAGATTGAATGTGAACGGATGTGGCTTTTTTTTCGTCTGTTTCATGGCGCTACTTCGTTGACGTATGGTGTGGCATTGCTATTTCCTGTGGGGCGGGGTGGCGCAAAAAACTGAAGGCGAATATGAATATATACATTAGTTTATATGTGTGTTCATGTACTTATATATATGTATATGTTGATTTAAATGTGTATATGCATTTATATGTACGTGCATATATGTGTGTATATTAGTGAATGAATCATTCTTCGTCTTTTTTCCTAGCGCTACCACGCTAGCGGGGGAAACGGCGAACAAGTATTTTTAGTAATGATAATATATATATATATATATATATATATATATATATATATATATATATATATATATATATATATATATATATATATATATGTTTATTAATTTTGCTTTATCGCTGTCTCCCGCGTTAGCGAGGTAGCGCAAGGAAACAGACAAAAGAAATGGTCCAACCCACCCACATACACATGTATATATATACACGTCCACACACGCAAATATACATACCTATACATCGCAACGTATACATATATATACACACACACAGACATACATATATACACATGTACATAATTCATACTGTCTGCCTCTATTCATTCCCATCGCCACCCCGCCACACATGAAATAAAAACCCTCTCCCCCTCATGTGCGCGAGGTATAGCTAGGAAAAGACAACAAAGGCCATATTCGCTCACACTCAGTCTCTAGCTGTCATGTAATAATGCACCGAAACCACAGCTCCCTTTCCACATCCAGGCCCCATAGAACTTTCCATGGTTTACCCCAGACGCTTCGCATGCCCTGGTTCAATCCATTGACAGCACGTCGACCCCGGTATACCACATCGTTCCAATTCACTCTATTCCTTGCACGCCTTTCACTCTCCTGCATGTCCAGGCCCCGATCACTCAAAATCTTTTTCACTCCATCTTTCCACCTCCAATTTGGTGTCCCACTTCTCCTCGTTCCCTACACCTCTGACACATATATCCTCTCGGTCAATCTTTCCCCACTCATTTTCTCCATGTGACCAAACCATTTCAAAACACCCTCTTCTGCTCTCTCAACCACTCTCTTTTTATTTCCACACATCTCTCTTACCCTATTATTACTTACTCGATCAAACCACCTCACACCACATATTGTCCTCAAACATCTCATTTCCAGCACATCCACCCTCCTCTGCACAACTCTATTTATAGCCCACGCCTCGCAACCATATAACATTGTTGGAGCCACTATTGCTTCAAACGTACCCATTTTTGCTTTCCGAGATAATGTTCTCGACTTCCACACATTCTTCAACGCTCCCAGAACTTTCGCCCCCTCCCCCACCCTCTGAATCACTTCCGCTTCCATGGTTCCATCCGCTGCCAAATCCACTCCCACATATCTAAAACACTACACTTCCTCCAGTTTTTCTTCATTCAAACTTACCTTCCAATTGACTTGTCCCTCAACCCTACTCGACCTAAAACCTTGCTCTTATTCACATTTACTCTCAGCTTTCTTCTTTCACACACTTTACCAAACGCAGTTACCAGCTTCTGCAGTTTCTCACACGAATCAGCCACCAGCGCTGTATCATCAGCGAACAACAACTGACTCTCTTCCCAATCTCTCTCATCCACAGCAGACTGCATACTTGCCCCTCTTTCCAAAACTCTTGCTTTCACCTCCCTAACAACCCCATACATAAAAAATCAAACAACCATGGAGACATCACAAATCCCTGCCGCAAACCTACATTCACTGAGAACCAATCACTTTCCTCTCTTCCTACATATACACATGCCTTACATCCTCGATAAAAACTTTTCACTGCTTCTAATAACTTGCCTCCCACACCATATATTCTTAATACCTTCCAGAGAGCATCTCTATCAACTGTATCATATGCCTTCTCCAGATCCATAAATGCTACAATAAATCCATTTGCTTTTTTAAGTATTTCTCATATACATTCTTCAAAGCAAACACCTGATCCACACATCCTCTATCACTTCTAAAACCACACTGCTCTTCCCCAATCTGATGCTCTGGACATGCTTTCACCCTCTCAATCAATACCCTCCCATATAATTCCCCAGGAATGCTCAACAAACTTATACCTATGTAATTTGAGCACTCACTTTTATCCCCTTTGCCTTTGTACAGTGGCACTATGCAAGCATTCCGCCAATCCTCAGGCACCTCACCATGAGTCATACATACATTAAATAACCTTACCAACCAGTCAACAATACAGTCACCCCTTTTTCTAATAATTCCACAGCAATACCATCCAAACCCGCTGCCTTGACGGCTTTCATCTTCCGCAAGGCTTTTACTACCTCTTCTCTGTTTACCAAATCATTCTCCCTAACCCTCACACTTTGCACACCACCTCTACCAAGACACCCTGTACCTGGCACTCTATCATCAAACACATTCAACAAACCTTCAAAATACTCACTCCATCTCCTTCTCACATCACCACTACTAGTTTTCACTTCCCCATTAGCCCCCTTCACTGAAGTTCCCTTTGATTCCCTTGTCTTACGTACATTATTAACCTTCTTCCAAAACATCTTTTTATTCTCCCTAAAATTTAATGATACTCTCTCACCCCAACTCTCATTTGCCCTCTTTTTGACCTCTTGCACCTTTCTCTTGACCTCCTGCCTCTTTCTTTTATACATCTCCCACTCATTTGCATTATTTCCCTGCAAAAATCACCCAAAGCCTCTCTCTTCTCTTTCACCAACAATCTTACTTCTTCATCCCACCACTTACTACCCTTTCTAATCTGCCCACCTCCCACACTTCACATGCCACAAGCATCTTTTGCGCAAGCCATCACTGCTTCCCAAAAACATCCCATTCCTCCCCCACATACCTTATGTCCTTTGTTCTCACCTTTCTCCTTTCTGTACTCAGTCTCTCCTGGTACTTCCTCACACAAGTCTCCTTCCCATGCTCACTTACTCTCACCACTCTCTTCACCCCAACATTCTCTTTTCTTTTCTGAAAACTTCTACAAATCTTCACCTTTGCCTCCACAAGATAATGATTAGACATCCCTCCAGTTGCACCTCTCAGCACATTAACATCCAAAAGTCTCTCTTTTGCGCGCCTATCAATTAACACGTAATCCAATAACGCTCTCTGGTCATCTCTCCTACTTACATACGTATACTTTTTTACATCTCTCTTTTTAAACCAGGTATTCCAAATCACCAGTCTTTTTTCAGCACATAAATCTACAAGCACTTCACCATTTTCATTTACAACACTGAACACCCCATGTACACCAATTATTCCCTCAACTGCCACATTACTCACCTTTGCATTCAAATCACCCATCACTATAACCCGTTCTCGTGCTTCAAAACAACTAACACACTCACTCAGCTGCTCCCAAAACACTTGCCTATCATGGTCGTTCTTCTCATGCCCAAGTGCATATGCACCAATAATCACCCATCTCTCTCCATCCACTTTCACTTTTACCCATATCAATCTAGAGTTTACTTTCTTACACTCTATCACATACTCCCACCACTCCTGTTTCAGTAGTGTTACTCCTTCCCTTCCCTTGCTCTTGTCCTCTGACTAACCCCTGACTTTACTCCCAAGACATTCCCAAGCCACTCTTCCCCTTTACCCTTGAGCTTCGTTTCACTCAGAACCAAAACATCCAGGTTCCTTTCCTCAAACATACTACCTATCTCTCCTTTTTTCTCATCCTGGTTACATCCACACACATTTAGACACCCCAATCTGAGCCTTCGAGGAGGATGAGCACTCCCCGCGTGACTCCTTCTTCTGTTTCCCCTTTTAGAAAGTTAAAATACAAGGAGGGGAGGGTTTCTAGCCCCCCGCTCCCGTCCCCTTTAGTCGCCTTTTGCGACACGTGAGGAATGCGTGGGAAGTATTCTTACTCCCCTATCCCCATGGATGATATATATATATATATATATATATATATATATATATATATATATATATATATATATATATATATATATATATATATATATATCATTGTATTGTTGAGTGGTTGGTAAGGTTATTTAATGTATGTATGACTCATGGTGAGGTGCCTGAGGATTGGCGGAATGCGTGCATAGTGCCATTGTACAAAGGCAAAGGGGATAAGAGTGAGTGCTCAAATTACAGAGGTATAAGTTTGTTGAGTATTCCTGGTAAATTATATGGGAGGGTATTGATTGAGAGGGTGAAGGCATGTACAGAGCATCAGATTGGGGAAGAGCAGTGTGGTTTCAGAAGTGGTAGAGGATGTGTGGATCAGGTGTTTGCTTTGAAGAATGTATGTGAGAAATACTTAGAAAAGCAAATGGATTTGTATGTAGCATTTATGGATCTGGAGAAGGCATATGATAGAGTTGATAGAGATGCTCTGTGGAAGGTATTAAGAATATATGGTGTGGGAGGAAAGTTGTTAGAAGCAGTGAAAAGTTTTGTGATTCATGTGAGAAACTGCAGAAGCTGGTGACTGAGTTTGGTAAAGTGTGTGGAAGAAGAAAGTTAAGAGTAAATATGAAAAAGAGCAAGGTTATTAGGTACAGTAGGGTTGAGGATCAAGTCAATTGGGAGGTGAGTTTGAATGGAGAAAAACTGGAGGAAGTGAAGTGTTTTAGATATCTGGGAGTGGATCTGGCAGCGGATGGAAACATGGAAGCGGAAGTGGATCATAGGGTGGGGGAGGGGGCGAAAATTCTGGGGGCCTTGAAAAATGTGTGGAAGTCGAGAAAATTATCTCGGAAAGCAAAAATGGGTATGTTTGAAGGAATAGTGGTTCCAACAATGTTGTATGGTTGCGAGGCGTGGGCTATGGATAGAGTTGTGCGCAGGAGGATGGATGTGCTGGAAATGAGATGTTTGAGGACAATGTGTGGTGTGAGGTGGTTTGATCGAGTGAGTAACGTAAGGGTAAGAGAGATGTGTGGAAATAAAAAGAGCGTGGTTGAGAGAGCAGAAGAGGGTGTTTTGAAGTGGTTTGGGCACATGGAGAGAATGAGTGAGGAAAGATTGACCAAGAGGATATATGTGTCGGAGGTGGAGGGAACGAGGAGAAGAGGGAGACCAAATTGGAGGTGGAAAGATGGAGTGAAAAAGATTTTGTGTGATCGGGGCCTGAACATGCAGGAGGGTGAAAGGAGGGCAAGGAATAGAGTAAATTGGAGCGATGTGGTATACCGGGGTTGACGTGCTGTCAGTGGATTGAATCAAGGCATGTGAAGCGTCTGGGGTAAACCATGGAAAGCTGTGTAGGTGTGTATATTTGCGTGTGTGGACGTATGTATATACATGTGTATGGGGGGGGGTTGGGCCATTTCTTTCGTCTGTTTCCTTGCGCTACCTCGCAAACGCGGGAGACAGTGACAAAGTATAATAAAAAAAAAAAAAAAAAAATATATATATATATATATATATATATATATATATATATATATATATATATATATATATATATATATATATATATATATACATATATATATATATATATATATATATATATATATATATATATATATATATATATATATATATATATATATATATATATATGTGTGTGTGTGTGTGTGTGTGTGTGTGTGTGTGTGTGTGTGTGCGCACTGAAACTTACTTGTATTTTTTCTTTTTTTTTGTAATAATATGTAATGGCCTAATTGAATAGGGGTAAAGAGTTCTGTATTCATAGGCGCATTTCTTGAGCTTTACCTGTTATTAGATTTTGCCATTAATCAGTGCTAACGCTTAGTTCTTACAGCAGTGAAACAAAATTAATTAGATACCCTTGTGAATTACACGTCGCTGAGTTTTATGTTTAAGATAGAGAGAGCGTGTGTTTGAGGACCTCGAGCCAGGTGTCCAAGAATCTGTAAGACAGAAAAGACAGCAATCTTGGCCAGGGAGGGAAACTTGACAGCCACTACAATGCTGTCCTACTGCATCGCCATCACTAACCCTTCCGAATTTCAGGAGTTCGTACCTCACTAGACAATGGTAGCCTGTAGGAGTCAGTGTAAGGTCGTCATCCTTATCTTGTGATCACTAAGTGGAAGGAGCTGCACACCTCCTTGAGGTGCTCAAGATCGTTGTAAGACCATACCTTCTATCACTGTCTTGTGTATACTTCTGTGTGTGATTCGCTGAACTAGTTGATCCAGCGAGGCCTGAGTAAGAATGAATAGCATTACTTACCGCGGTGTAGTGGTCAGCGTTCCTGACCATGATGCATTCACGGGCCGTCCAGGGTCGAGGGTATGGGCTTGAATCCTGGTTGCGGCAGTCGGTCCACAGTCAACCCACCTGTTCATTCACCCCGAGGGGTTGGTCGATAAGATGGGTACCTGACTTAGGCTATGGTATGTGTGTGTGTGTGTATCTATATCTATATATATATGTATATATATATATATATATATATATATATATATATATATATATATATATATATATATATATATATATATATATATATACCGTTAATGGGATGGCCTTGATTAGGGCCTCAGCTGGCCGTGCCTTCTCAGCTAACATAAAAAAAGAGAATCTCTAAAACTTCTCGACACTGGCGGATACTTTATGATCAGGTGGGTCGCCCAAACGGGGGAAAAAAAATACATTTCCAGAATTTCTGAATCAGACGCGACATTTCCACGTCAGTTGAGTTGACCAGGATCAAAGGTTTCCCTCCGAAGGAAACGACGCCGGTTTCTACCTTGGGATGATTGTCACTGGTCGTGTACCTCCGGAGGTGGCCTCTCCTGACTGGCAGTCAATCCAACGTTTTCTAAATCATTTTCTCAAATCTATTCTTCTTACATATCTCTCTACATAACACATACCACATAGAGGGACACATTTTTTTTCTATTTTTATTATAACTACTCCAGGACCAATCTCTGAAAGACTCCTGGTAATATACAGGAGCTTTCCAAAGGCTTTTGCATCTCAATGCTGCACCACTTCCAGTACTAGGACAGTGTAGACTCCTGTGGAGGCAGAAGTTCTTTGACCAGACTGGACTGCCAGTAATACAGCTTCGCTAAAGCTGACTTTTCACAAGTAGTTCAACCTCGAGCTGTCGGAGTCCGGTAACACCTGTGCCCCATTCACACACACACACACACACACCCACACACACACACACACACACACACACACACACACACGCACACATTTATGAGCGCTATGTATATGATTAGTTATCTGTAGTGTACGGGGAGGTGACCTTCCTCAACCTGGACCTTCTCTACTATCATACAACTTTGTAAACTTGTTTATGTTGTCAACATTCACAATATCCTTACCTCATATATTCCAGTCATTAATTACTTTAAATTCATAAAAATACATCTGTACTTTTTTGTAACAAATCTTTTCCTTAGTTTCATGTTATGGCATCTGGTTGTTTTAACTGTATATCTCTGGAAGAACTGATCACTGTGGACGTCAACAAACTGGCATAAAAACGTAAAAATTGTGATCTCGTCTCCCCGAACTTTTTTTTTCCTTCCACAGTGGACAGATTATTGGCCTCTAGCCTCTCACTGTAATTCAGCTCTCCTAATTCTTTACTGTCTTAGTTGCCCTCTTCTGAACCTACTCTGTCAGATCTGCTTCATTAAGGTTGGTGATCAAACAGCTTGCTGAATATTCACCTATTCCTGTACATGAATGCAATCTTCATATTGGCCAGCAGACAGTCGCAACAGATTGGGTGCGTGTCGCCTCCAAAGGCCCTTTCACACTCCGATCCCTGCAGCTTATTCGTTGTTAGACAGTAGTCGTACTAAGGCCTTCCTTTACTGTCACATCCTCACAACCTTACATCTACAGCGGTTGAATTTTACCAGTCGTGTATCAGACTAATTTTGGGGGTTTTCTAAGTCCCCTCGCAGACTGATGCAATCCTCAAAATTTTTTTTCTTCCCTCATGATCTTAACATCATCCGCTGATATAATTAGAGAGACGTCAGCCCTTATAGTGAGTCATTTATATAGATTATGAAGAGGGAATACCTCTGAATTGAACCCTGCGGCACATCACTGACGACCTAAACCCGTTTAGAAAGACTGTCTCTCACAATGATCCTCACTTACCTTCCACTATGATTATCCACTGTCCACCGGAGGAGTCTTCTCCCTTTTTCTTCTGTGAAGATCCAGCTTCTCTCCTAAAGTCCAGATACACACGGACTATCTAACCATCACTGTGGTCTAAAACAAAGATCACTCACAAAAACCTAAAGGCTCCTACACATGACATCCTTTCCTTAAAATTTTGTTGTTTCTAACCAAAGTAGTTTAATTCTTGCAAGTAATCGTTCATTTCCTGACTGATTATCTTTTCCAGTACATTTTAGACCTCGCTCATCAGATAATTTGTGCCAGGTGTTGAGAGGAACTTCCTGGTCTATCCTCTTTTTTTTTTTTGAAGATAGATACGACACTTGCCCTCTCTCATTCATTTTGCACTTTCCCTTCCTCCAACGACTTCCTGAGCAAATTTGAACTGTATCTATACCCATTTTCAGCATATATGGACAACCTGAATTAGGAGTGTGAGTTTTATGCCGGTATATATCGAGGCCGTTTAATGTTTCATTTTTTATGTTTTTTCTATGTTTGTCAAAGATCTTTTTTTTCTCATTCTGTATACTGGTGTTAGGGTTGCAGTGTTTTCCACTGTGAACTCACTCTTAGTCCCGCTATTTAGTTCTTCGCATATTTTTGTATCATCCTCTAGAATCCTACCCTCTAAATCCCTTAGTCTATGGAAAAGTTTGGGATTTCTACTGCCTTGTCCAGTCTTTCTTTTTATTTTCTTTCTTCTTCCTTCTTCATCCGACTGAACACATTTCTTACTCTCTTGTACCTTCAAATGCTGGCTGGTAGGGGGCTCACCTATACCTTCTTCACATTCATTTCATTTCTATGACTTTTGGTGTCCCATTTCACTTGCTTTTTAACATTCCTTTGTATCTACGCTGAAGATACCCATATTCCTACATCTGTATAAGTTTCCCTAAAGCTTCCACAAGAATAACCTGGATATTATCTATTGAACTCCATTTCTCCTTTTATGCTCCATTAGAAATGTTTGGATCTGTTTAGTTTTCAAGATTACATGTATCTACTCCTTGCGCCTGGTTATAAAGTGTCGAGTAATAATGGTGTATCAGTCGTTGTGATTCTAGTATGCTCATTAACATGCTGGTACAGGAAATATCCCTGTATAAACTCTAAGAACTGGTGACACTCTGACTTGGCATCTCCATGTGAATCCATGCTCTCCTATTCTGTCTATGTGTAATTGACGTTCCCCACAAACAGAACTTTCCCATCTCAGAGAGGTCCTTATTTCACCATTTCATATCCCATTATAATTGTTCCCCCGATGGTGTCTTTCCATATTTGTTCTGCTTCATTAAAAATCTACGGAGTAGCATAGATCATCAAAACTACTCTATATTCCTCATTTATATTGACTTTTCCAGGCACGTAGTGTCTGAACGAGTCGTCTACCAGTATTTCCTGAGACTTAAGGCTGCCCCTTATCAAGAAGGCCAATATCTTCCATTCATTATCTTCCACGTCTTTCCTTTTCATCGTGTATCCCTCTGCGCAGATGAGGCTTCATCTTAGCTCCTTTAAGGATTTCGTCTGCACCACTTCAGCTATATTAGAGCTGCTCTCTGTAATACGATCTTTTTATTCCACTCCCTTTCCATCCGCTACTAGGCCGCCTGTGTTTGTATACTGAACCTTCGGCTCAAGGCACTTTCTAATATTCAGTTCCCGCCTCCCAGCACTTGAAGTGGGAATGTTGTGCCTCCTTGTAGCCTGATCTGGCTCGTTTTTGTTTCTTTGCCTTTTCTGGATTTCTTTAACCCATTCTCTACCTCTCTTTTCTTGTTTTGTAAGTCATAACAAACGGTCCACTGAACTCCTCTTTTTTACATTTTCTTGCTTACTTAAACACCTTTTGACTACACAGTTAGTGGCCTTCCACTACAATCATGCTTGTATTTTCTCATCCTTTCTAAATTCTACATCTTGACTTGCACCTGTCAAATTCATCGCATCCGGTAGCTTTTTGACACGTTTACCTTCTGTGGTTTCAAATTTCAAACTTCTCAACCCAAACATTGTCATGGAACTGCGTCTTTTAACTTACCTCTCTACGATGTCATTCATTTGTATAATTGCCCACCTTTCAGTTATCTCTTGCATTTTCCTGTATCCTTCTTCCTATTTTCATTCTCTTCAAGAATCTCCTTTTACTTCGCCACACAGTGATATTGGACGACCTGTACCCATTTAAGTCTTCCATCTCCAATACCACGTTTTCATGACTGTCATGTCTGATTCCATGCATATTCTCCTCAATGTTTTTTCAACGTTTCCTTCTGCCAATATGCTTCACAGTCTCTAGACTCCAACTTCACTTCACTTATCTCTGCTTTGTGGCCATGTTTAGCTGTGCGCACCTGTCTGTATATTTGTAGATGTGTGCCTGTGGAACCCATAACTCTCCTCTCTTCTCCTTACATTCGTACACACAACTGCCTCTCTTGATCAAAACTCCTCACTGCTTCCAGCAGCTTTCCACCCACACCATTCATTCATAAACCCTTCCACAAATCATCTCTATCAACCTACCACATAGAAACCTTTTCTCTTTCTAAGTGTTTTTCACACAGATTCTTCAGGATAAATGTCTAATCCACACATCCTTTACCACTAGTGAATCCAGATCTTTCCTCCCCATGCCGCTACCTTCTCAGTCACCACTCGCCCATATAACTCACAGGGTATACTCAGACTTATATCCCTGTAATTCGAACACTTGCCTTTGTTCCCATTTGCCTTTATGAATTGGCGATATACAGGCATTACACCAGTGTTCCGGCATCTGACCTTGAACCGTACATACTCTGAAATCACTGCCAAAACAGTCATCAACACAGTCCACCCATTTCTTGAGAAAGTCAACTGCAGTCCCATCCACTCCAACCACTTTGCCTTCCTTTATCGTCTGCAAGGCTTTCACAACCTCTTCTCTTCTCTCCAAATCATTGCCTTGATTCTGTCTCTCCCCGTACCTCCAAGCCCCAAACACGATACATCTGCCATCCAACCATTTAACACATTCAACATTCCTTCAAATTACTACTCGATTTTCTATTCGCATCATTTTTGCGTGTAACCGCTTCTGCTCCCTTCACTTGTTCTCCTCTCGCCGCCCTACCCCCCCCCCCCCCCTTCTTCCTGATAATTTTCTAACTCTTCCTGAAGTGTACTTATACTCATTCTTTCTCTATTTTATGTGCTCGCTGTTTCAGTCCCTGCGCCCTCTTTTCGACCTCCTGCCACTCTTAAGTACACTCCGCCAGTAAGGTACACTCCTTCCCTGAAGGCAACGCCCAAACACCTCACTTGTCTCTTAACTTCCTTATCCCACCATTCACGACCTTTTTTTCACGGGTCAGCAACCCATCATTCGCACGCCACATACTTCTCCCTCACATGGAAGAACAGCTTCCCTCAATACCTTCCATACCTCACCCACTCACCGAGTTTCATTTATTCTGACACTTTACCATTCTGCACCCAGTCTATCCTGGTCTCTCCTCACACAAGCCTCTTTTCCATGCTCACTCACCTTCGCCACCCTCCGCCCAACTATGTCAGTCTCAGGTCTCCTTAAGCCTTTACAAACTTTCACCCTCGCCCTCAGCAAGAAGTGATCTGACATCACACCATCTACCCCTTTCATAACATTCATAATCAAGTCTATTGTTAATGCGCCACTCATTTAGTACATAATTCAGTTATACCCACTTATCATGGACCCTACTCACCCACATTATACTTATGTATTTCCTTTTTTCTAGATCATTTATGCCCAATAGCCAATCCTTTTCCACCACACAACTCAGCAAGCTGTCCCCTATTTTCGGTCATACTGATAAGATGAAATATTACCTAGAATTAAAAGGTAAATGGCGCTCATGATATAGGAAATGTCGATATTTCTAAAAAGAAAATGAACGAGAAAGATTATACAGAGATAGGGAGAACCATGTAAGTGGAAAAGTCTTTGAAGATGTGACAAATAGAAGAAAATGAGGATAATCGCAAATTTGGAAGAAAACGGAGACACAAGAGACGGCCGAAAGCCGTACAACCTTGACGATAAATGATGATTTTCCCAGACTCATTCATCTTCCCCTGACAGCGGCCGCTGCTGGTGTGCCCACTTACTTTTCTGCTCTGCTGACCTTCCACAAATTCATTTCTCTTTCTAGCCTTGTGCAGCAGAGATGACGACCTCCTACACTAACACCAGCCCTTCCCCATGAAACACTCTCTCTCCAGTATATACATAAACTCTCCTGCCATTAAAGCATGTTTCTGATGATATGCAAACGTGGAAAAATGGTCTCTTGGAGGAGCGAAGAAGGCTTCATGTTTTTCCCTGAATCATTTAGCTCCATCAGCTTTAGTCGTCGTGTTCATCCACTTCCAGTGTTCTCATTTTGCATCACTTGTCGTCCAGGCGTTTTAGAATATCCAATCTCTCTTCTTTATCTTCCCATCATCATAATTCATATGCATCTCGTCTCTTATCTCATTTTTTAGTATTATTCCGCGTCATTTTCTTTCTTCCTTATCTTTGTCTAACAGTATTGATGCTCCCATATCTCTTTATGTGTTTCTATCCTTTTTTCCCCTTTTTATATCAGAATCTCTAACAATGTCCTCTCAGGCATCCTCAGCACTACTCTTTATCTACTCTTCGTTACACAAAAATTTGGAGATTTTGCTTTTAATCATCTGTCATTGTCATCCATACGAGGCAACCCGTGTCTTATGCATAATCTGGAGCCACGAACACCCTAAACTCTTGTCATTCTTCTACATACATCACCATCAACTTGGTGTTTACCAGGAACGATATCTCATTTTTCTATAGAAATATATTTTCCTCTACCACGCATACGCTATTATTAGTGGACGGATTTCTCATATCTCTTCGTCTAATTAAATTTTCTCTGCTCAGTGATTTGATTTTCAGTTTGAATGATCGTGGCTCGTTACCTAATGTGATTACGTCGTCCAGAAACTTTCTGTGAAACGTTTCGAGCGTCTAATAGGCGTTCTATCGAAGCCTTGGCTCGTTTGTACCTTTCATCTCAGATTTAAAGTTTGAGATGAGATGGATTTGTTTATCCACCAAGTAATCTTTCAAAGTCGGAATATATATATATATATATATATATATATATTTTTTTTTTTTTTTTTTTTTTTTTTTTTTTTTTTTTTTTTTATACTTTGTCGCTGTCTCCCGCGTTTGCGAGGTAGCGCAAGGAAACAGACGAAAGAAATGGCCCAACCCCCCCCCCCCATACACATGTACATACACACGTCCAGACACGCAAATATACATACCTACACAGCTTTCCATGGTTTACCCCCAGACGCTTCACATGCCTTGCTTCAATCCACTGACAGCACGTCAACCCCTGTATACCACATGACTCCAATTCACTCTATTTCTTGCCCTCCTTTCACCCTCCTGCATGTTCAGGCCCCGATCACACAAAATCTTTTTCACTCCATCTTTCCACCTCCAATTTGGTCTCCCTCTTCTCCTCGTTCCCTCCACCTCCGACACATATATCCTCTTGGTCAATCTCTCCTCACTCATTCTCTCCATGTGCCCAAACCATTTCAAAACACCCTCTTCTGCTCTCTCGACCACGCTCTTTTTATTTCCACACATCTCTCTTACCCTTACGTTACTTACTCGATCAAACCACCTCACACCACACATTGTCCTCAAACATCTCATTTCCAGCACATCCATCCTCCTGCGCACATCTCTATCCATAGCCCACGCCTCGCAACCATACAGCATTGTTGGAACCACTATTCCCTCAAACATACCCATTTTTGATTTCCGAGATAATGTTCTCGACTTCCACACATTTTTCAAGGCTCCCAAAATATTCGCCCCCTCCCCCACCCTATGATCCACTTCCGCTTCCATGGTTCCATCCGCTGACAGATCCACTCCCAGATATCTAAAACACTTCACTTCCTCCAGTTTTTCTCCATTCAAACTCACCTCCCAATTGACTTGACCCTCACCCCTACTGTACCTAATAACCTTGCTCTTATTCACATTTACTCTCAACTTTCTTCTTCCACACACTTTACCAAACTCAGTCACCAGCTTCTGCAGTTTCTCACATGAATCAGCCACCAGCGCTGTATCATCAGCGAACAACAATTGACTCACTTCCCAAGCTCTCTCATCCCCAACAGACTTCATACTTGCCCCTCTTTCCAGGACTCTTGCATTTACCTCCTTTACAACCCCATCCATAAACAAATTAAACAACCATGGAGACATCACACACCCCTGCCGCAAACCTACATTCACTGAGAACCAATCACTTTCCTCTCTTCCTACACGTACACATGCCTTACATCCTCGATAAAAACTTTTCACTGCTTCTAACAACTTGCCTCCCACACCATATATTCTTAATACCTTCCACAGAGCATCTCTATCAACTCTATCATATGCCTTCTCCAGATCCATAAATGCTACATACAAATCCATTTGCTTTTCTAAGTATTTCTCACATACATTCTTCAAAGCAAACACCTGATCCACACATCCTCTACCACTTCTGAAACCGCACTGCTCTTCCCCAATCTGATGCTCTGTACATGCCTTCACCCTCTCAATCAATACCCTCCCATATAATTTACCAGGAATACTCAACAAACTTATACCTCTGTAATTTGAGCACTCACTCTTATCCCCTTTGCCTTTGTACAATGGCACTATGCACGCATTCCGCCAATCCTCAGGCACCTCACCATGAGTCATACATACATTAAATAACCTTACCAACCAGTCAACAATACAGTCACCCCCTTTCTTAATAAATTCCACTGCAATACCATCCAAACCTGCTGCCTTGCCGGCTTTCATCTTCCGCAAAGCTTTTACTACCTCTTCTATATATATATATATATATATATATATATATATATATATATATATATGTATATAAAGGGATGGAAACATATTTAAGTTTAGTACATACAGAAAACCTACCAATGTATGCCATATACCCAGTATAACTCAGCTCACCATGACAGTTAAATCATCATCATTCCAGTCTGTGTTCCTTAGGGCGTTACTAAGTATATGCATTCCAAAGTTTATTGATGATGAGTTTGAGAAGATATGTTCTATTGGATCCAAGTTAAAGTATCCTAGATCTTTCATTGGTAGATTTCGTAGTTGGCAAAGAAATCATTTTATAGAGTTGAGCCCAAACCTCCCCTTGACACTAAGAACATTTTAGTTCTCCCTTTTAGTAATGATTTTACTTTAATCCTATGTTGTTTAAATCCTTTAATGTAAATTTTGCCTTCAGCTACAACAAGTACTATGTGAAAATTGTGTTAAGTCTTATGTTGGGCAGACTGATAAGGATCTTTCTATTAGACTTAAGCAACACAAAAATAGTTTAACAACAGGACAAGATTCAAATGTCTTGTTTAATCATGTGAGAATTATGATCATTGGACTGTCTGGATTAATTTCATCTCGGCTGATAATTCTAACTCCTGTACCACGAGAAACATCACTAAATCTTCTATTATTACGTACAAAAAGAATTGTATCATTGATATTAATGAAGAGCTACATAAATTGGATAGCTTACTGTTGATAAGATTTGTAAACAGTTCCCTTACTTGTTCACATGATGAATTTTATGATGCGCATGTTGCCGGACTTAAACATGCCCTAATTGTTGTATATCTACTGACCGTTGTATTTCTTTCTTGTATCTCCCCTGATGATGTGATACGCGAAAGTACACTTGGGAACTCATTGCTTTTATTTTACTGTGAGTAAGAAAGGAATATATATATATATGTATATATATATATATATATATATATATATATATATATATATATATATATATATATATATATATATATATATATATATATATAGTGGTGATGTGAGAAGGAGATGGAGTGAGTATTTTGAAGATTTGTTGAATGTGTCTGATGATAGAGTGGCAGATATAGGGTGTTTTGGTCGAGGTGGTGTGCAAAGTGAGAGGGTTAGGGAAAATGATTTGGTAAACAGAGAAGAGGTAGTAAAAGCTTTGCGGAAGATGAAAGCCGGCAAGGCAGCAGGTTTGGATGGTATTGCAGTGGAATCTATTAAAAAAGGGGGTGACTGTATTGTTGACTGGTTGGTAAGGTTATTTAATGTATGTATGACTCATGGTGAGGTGCCTGAAAGATTGGATGAATGCGTGCATAGTGCCATTGTACAAAGGCAAAGGGGATAAGAGTGAGTGCTCAAATTACAGAGGTATAAGTTTGTTGAGTATTCCTGGTAAATTATATAGGAGGGTATTGATTGAGAGGGTGAAGGCATGTACAGAGCATCAGATTGGGGAAGAGCAGTGTGGTTTCAGAAGTGGTAGAGGATGTGTGGATCAGGTGTTTGCTTTGAAGAATGTATGTGAGAAATACTTAGAAAAGCAAATGGATTTGTATGTAGCATTTATGGATCTGGAGAAGGCATATGATAGAGTTGATAGAGATGCTCTGTGGAAGGTATTAAGAATATATGGTGTGGTAGGCAAGTTGTTAGAAGCAGTGAAAAGTTTTTATCGAGTATATAAGGCATGTGTACGTGTAGGAAGAGAGGAAAGTGATTGGTTCTCAGTGAATGTAGGTTTGCGGCAGGGGTGTGTGATGTCTCCATGGTTGTTCAATTTGTTTATGGATGGGGTTGTTAGGGAGGTGAATGCAAGAGTTTTGGAAAGAGGGGCAAGTATGAAGTCTGTTGTGGATGAGAGGGCTTGGGAAGTGAGTCAGTTGTTGTTCGCTGATGATACAGCGCTGGTGGCTGATTCATGTGAGAAACTGCAGAAGCTGGTGACTGAGTTTGGTAAAGTGTGTGAAAGAAGAAAGTTAAGAGTAAATGTGAATAAGAGCAAGGGTATTAGGTAGAGTAGGGTTGAGGGTCAAGTCAATTGGGAGGTAAGTTTGAATGGAGAAAAAGTGGAGGAAGTAAAGTGTTTTAGATATCTGGGAGTGGATCTGGCAGCGGATGGAACCATGGAAGCGGAAGTGAATCATAGGGTGGGGGAGGGGGCGAAAATCCTGGGAGCCTTGAAGAATGTGTGGAAGTCGAGAACATTATCTCGGAAAGCAAAAGTGGGTATGTTTGAAGGAATAGTGGTTCCAACAATGTTGTATGGTTGCGAGGCGCCTATCAGTTAACACGTAATCCAGTAGCGCTCTCTTGCCATCTTTCCTACTTACTTACGTATACTTATATATAAATCTCCTTTTAAACCAGGTATTCCCAATCACCAGTCCTTTTTCAGCATACAAATCTACAAGCTCCTCACTATTTCCGTTTACAACACTGAACACCCCATGTACACCAATTATTCCCTTAACTACCACATTACTCACCTTTGCATTTAAATCATCCATCACTGTAACCCGGTTTCTTGCATCAAAACAACTAACACACTCACTCAGCTGCTCCCAAAACACTTGCCTCTCATGATCTTTCTCTCATTTCCAGGTGCATAGGAACCACTTATCACCCATCTCTCTCCATCCGCTTTCAGTTTTACCCATATCAATCTAGAGTTTACTTTCCTTCACTCCATCCCATACTCCCACAGCTCCTGTTTCAGGAGTAGTGCTAATCCTTCCCTTGCTCTTGTCCTCTCACCAACCCATGGCTTTACTCCCGAAACATTCCCAAACCACTGTTCCCCTTTACCCATGAACTTCGTTTCACTCAGAGCCAAAACATCCAGGTTCCTTTCCTCAAACATACTACCTATCTCTCCTTTTTCTCATCTTGGTTACATCCGCACACATTTAGACACCCCAATCTGAGCCTTCGAGGAGGATGAGCACTCCCCGCTTGACTCCTTCTGTTTCCCCTTTTAGAAAGTTAAAATACAAGGAGGGGAGGGTTTGTAGACCCCCGCTCCCGTCCCCTTTAATCGCCTTGAACGACACGTGACGAGTGCGTAGGAAGTATTCTTCTCACCTATCCCCAGGGACAGGGTATATATATATATATATATATATATATATATATATATATATATATATATATATATATATATATATATATATATTTTTATACTTTGTCGCTGTCTCCCGCGTTTGCGAGGTAGCGCAAGGAAACAGACGAAAGAAATGGCCCAACCCCCAACCCCCATACACATGTATATACATACGTCCACACACGCAAATATACATACCTACACAGCTTTCCATGGTTTACCCCAGACGCTTCACATGCCTTGATTCAATCCACTGACAGCACGTCAACCCCGGTATACCACATCGCTCCAATTCACTCTATTCCTTGCCCTCCTTTCACCCTCCTGCATGTTCAGGCCCCGATCACACAAAATCTTTTTCACTCCATCTTTCCACCTCCAATTTGGTCTCCCTCTTCTCCTCGTTCCCTCCACCTCCGACACATATATCCTCTTGGTCAATCTTTCCTCACTCATTCTCTCCATGTGCCCAAACCACTTCAAAACACCCTCTTCTGCTCTCTCAACCACGCTCTTTTTATTTCCACACATCTCTCTTACCCTTACGTTACTCACTCGATCAAACCACCTCACACCACACATTGTCCTCAAACATCTCATTTCCAGCACATCCATCCTCCTGCGCACAACTCTATCCATAGCTCACGCCTCGCAACCATACAACATTGTTGGAACCACTATTCCTTCAAACATACCCATTTTTGCTTTCCGAGATAATGTTCTCGACTTCCACACATTCTTCAAGGCCCCCAGAATTTTTGCCCCCTCCCCCACCCTATGATCCACTTCCGCTTCCATGGTTCCATCCGCTGCCAGATCCACTCCCAGATATCTAAAACACTTTCAAACTATTCGCCATTTCCCGCGTTAGCAAGGTAGCGTTAAGAACAGAGGACTGGACCTTTGAGGAAATATACTCACCTGACCCCTTCTCTGTTCCTGCTTTTGGAAAATTAAAAAAAAGAGAGGGGAGGATTTCCAGCCCCCCGCTCCCTTCCCTTTTAGTCGCCTTCTACGACACGCAGGGAATACGTGGTAAGTATTCTTTTTCCCCTATCCCCAGGGATATATATATATATATTCTTTTATTTCTATTATACCTTATCGATGTCTCCCGCGCTAGCACGATAAAGCCAGCAAACAGACGAAAGAATGGCCCAACCAACCCACATACACATGTATATTCATTCACGCCCACACACGCGCATATACATACCTACACATTTCGACGTATACATACATACATGTAAACAGACATATACATATAAACACATATACATATTCATACTTGCTGCCTTTATCCATTCCCATCCCCACCCCGCCACACATGAAATGGCAGCCCTCCTCCCCCCGCGCGCGCGCGAGGTATCGCTAGGAAAAGACAACAAAGGCCACATTTGTTTACGCTCAGTCTCTAGCTGTCATGTGTAATGCACCGAAACCACAGTTCCCTTTCCACATCTAGGCCCCACAAAACTTTCCATGGTTTACTCCAGACGTTTCACATGCCCTGGTTTAATCCACTGACAGCACGTCGACCCCAGTATACCACATCATTCCAATTCGCTCTATTCCTTGCACGCCTTTCACCCTCCTGTATATTTAGGCCCCGATCGCTCAAAATCTTTTTCACTCCATTCTTCCACCTCCAATTTGACTTCCCACTTCTCCTCTTTCCCTTCACCTCTGACACATATATCCTCTTTGTCAATCTTTCCTCACTCATTCTGTCCATGTGACCAAACCATTTCAATACACCCTCTTCTGCTCTCTCAACCGCACTCTTTTTATTACCACACATCTCTCTCTTCCTTTCGTTACATACTCGATCAAACCGCCTCACACCACATATTATCCTCAGACATTTCATTTCCAACACATCCACCCTCCTCCACAGAGCCCTATTTATAACTCACTCCTCGCAACCATATAACATTATTGGAACCACTATTCCTTCAAACATACCCATTTTTGCTCTCGGAGATAACAGTCTCGCCTTCCACACATTCTTCAACGCTCGCAGAACCTTCGGCCCCTCCCCCACCCTCTGACTCACTTCCGCTTCCATGGTTCTATCCGCTGCCAGATCCACTCCCAGATATGTAAAACACTTCACTCCCTCCACTTTTTCTCCATTCAAACTTACCTCCCAGTTGACTTGTCCCTCAACCTTACTGTACCTTGTTCTTATTCACATTTATTCTCAACTCTCATCTTTCACACACTTTACCAAACTCAGTCACCAGCTTGTGCAGCTTCTCACCCGAATCAGCCACCAGCATTGTATCATATGGAAACAACAACTGACTCACTTCCCAAGCCCTCTCATCCACAATAGAATGAATACTTGCCCTTCTTTCCAAAACTCTTGCATTCACCTTCCTAACAACCCTATCCATAAACAAATTAAACAACCATGGAGACATCACACACCCTTGCCGCGAACCGACATTCACTGAGAACCACTCACTTTCCTCTCTTTCTACTTGTACATATGCCTTACAACCTCGATAAAAACCTTTCACTGCCTCTAGGAACTTGCCTACCACACCATATATTCTTAATACCTTCCACAGAGCATCTCTATCAACTCTATCATATGCCTTCTCCAGATCCATAAATGCTACGTACAAATCCATTTGTTTTTCTAAGTATTTCTCACATACATTCTTCAAAGCAAACACCAGACCCACGGATTTTAGGATTCTTCTATCTTTATAGATGTCATAGTACAAAAAAGATGAAAAGCCTAAATCCATCACTAAAGTCCTTCTAGCTTAAACGAACGACTCAATCCGGTTTGCTGATATAGAGATGGAACAAACGTTTCCTGTGTGTCATCATTCACCAGAGACAGGATGAACCGATCACTCCTGATTTATCACCGACCATCATTAGTGAATTTTGTGTGTCCTGCTGAGTTGAAAACTTATATCTTCTGTTGCATAAGGTCTACACACACACACACACACACACACACACACACACACACACACACACACACATACATACACTCGCACGCACGCACGCACGCACGCACGCACGCACGCACGCACGCACGCACGCACGCGCACACACAGACACACACACACACACACACACACACACACACAAACACACACACACACACACACACACTGAGACAATCAAAATGGTGTGTAGGTGTACAAAAAAGGACAAAATCGGAGTTGCAGAAATTCAGAAAATGCAGAGGTCATAACATAAATGAGTAACAAAGAAATTAGCAACAAAAGCAGGGCCGCGCTAAAGACCATGCATACAAATGCAGATGCCGTGGAAGGGGATGGAAAGTAACCTTAGTGTAAGGACTGAGGTGAAGATCGAAGATGGACATTAATAAACACAGTGGCGACCTAACCTAACCTTACCTAACCTGACCTTAGTGTAAGGACTGAGGTGAAGCACGAAGATGGACATTAATAAACACAGTGGCGACCTAACTCATCACGGATGTTCAGTCACATGTGATATTACCAGCTGGATGTACGATGACAGAGGGAGAGAGAGATAAGACAGAGGAGAGGCAGGTGTAACCTTACTGGTAAATAAAACCAGAAAGTCTCGGTAGCTTCTCAGGACTATCACTGGGACAGCTAAGATCCGTGCGAGGGTAAGAACGTGTGATGATTTAAAGCATATATCAGAGATCATCACCAAGGTTAGAGAATCGGATCCTTCATCTAAAAATACGACTTTATGTCCACTCGCAGCAGCGTTATGATCGAGAGCAATACCTATGAACCTCCAGCTGTCAAAAGTCATTACCAGATGTGTAAAAAGTACCGAAATGTGCTACGTCATTGACAGTACTGCTACTCTGGCAGAAATGTATTACTGTAAATTCAAATAAAAATAGTTTCTGAACGGTGTACTTACGTACATATAAAAAAGATAGAATATTCCAACGTCCTCGAGCTGTAAAATATAAAAGTAATTTTTCAAACGTAATATAGATAATGATATACATTAATATCTATCTACGATAAGCCATGTACCAACTACATTTATAAATAATGAAAAAAGGTGTATATATATAACATCAAACAAATACATCATGCATAAAACTTGCCTGGGGAGCAACTGATTTTTGAAATTCCAGCGGTCGACCCTCGCTGGCTCTCTGATTGAATATTCGCTGAGCGCGACTGAGAGCCGCTCGTACGCAGCAGGTGCAGGCGAGGTAGTGGTATGCTGATATGTCCAGAAGGGAGGCAGACTGAGCTTTAAAGTGTCCTCTGAAACTTCGGTAAGTTCTCGTGGTAAGGCCAAGGGCGGCCAGCGCCTTCGGGAGAAGCCGGTGCGATTGCCTCCAGCGGTGTGGTTGAACAAGCAGGGCGGAGTTTGTGGGCATTTTGGCAAACGGTGGAGAAAACACCACACACGTGACTGGCTTATATAAATATTTGCCCATTCTGTGTCCTCTGATTGGTTGCTTCAAACATGGGAATTTCTAGAATATTTGAGGAAAATAAGGAGAGGTATCAAGAAAAATGTAGTGGGTAAAATCACAATATTTCCTTTAAGATTTACTTCAGTAGAAGTAAAAGTATTTAAGGAAATCTATTTCAAAACGTTGATCTTAAGTTAAGTTACTTAAATACAGTAACTTTGGTATGGCTGCTTCATCACTTTATATCTTTCCTTACGTTATGAAATAAGATGTGCTCAAAGACACAGAGTCATTCGAAAATATTACAAGGTAGCTGTGAAACCCTAAACACTTACTTCAAGGGAACAGACTGTGAGGCCAAGTTTAATAACTTGGCAATAGATAGATCAATGTTACCTTAGATTTTGTGGTATCGCCAGGGCGTTAAGAGATATATCAACAAGATATGATGAAAGGACTGATAAAGATAGACTGAAGGAATGGTTTACAGAAAGTGGGATATAGCAAGAGAGCGCAGGGACTCACTGTGGAAGACACATAAGAAACACATGAGTCAGGTTGTCCTGGACGCACTGCAATACGAGTCAAGTTGCTCTGGACACTTATAGAGAGCCAGACATGATCACATCAGAGTTGAAAGGGAGGAAAAAAGTGAGGTATGATAAAAACGCAGCTGTTAAGTAGAAAGAACATCCAAGATTATTGTGCAAATAAGTAATGGACAAATTAACTACTTTATGCCAAATGATTAGATGAAAGAACTCAAAATGGAACGTTATTGATGCAGATGATGACATACGTCATGAGGTGAATATGGAATATCTGTTTGGTCACACCCAAAGATGCAGAGGCGTTATTACTCCCAGACAAGGAAGGAAAATAAACTTCAGGATTTATCAAAGGTAATCCAATGGACGAAAGAAGGCTCATGGAGACAGACCTGTACAAAACCTATTGGTCCTAATGACATCTCACAGATGAAACTGAGAGAGTATGCGGAGACTTTTGTCTTACGAATGGTGATGTATAAAGTTCCACAGGAATAGAAAAAAGTCAACATTGTGCTAATATTAAAAAAAAAAAAAGGGAGCCAACAGAGAAGTAGCCCTAGATTATATACTAGTGTCCCAACGAGCAAACCCTGCAAGGGTATCATAGAAAGCAGAGAGAGTAGCAATTGACTGGCACAAGCAGAATCAGTGGGAAACAATATGAATTCAGAAGGAGAGGTCTTTAATATATCTTAGATTTTATAAGTGAGTAAGCAACATCCTAAAAAACAGAAGGATAGTTGGATTGTATAATCTTTGATTTCCAGATGGCCTTTGGTATTGTCTATCAGAGTAGACTGGTGATGAGGTAGAGCATTAATCTGGGGATCAGAGACGGGGGCACAAAATGAGTGACACTTGCTTAACCAGGACACAACACACAACACATTTCACGGGATTTTTCTCAACCTGGACGAGAGTGACGAGTGGGGTCCCTCGGGGGCCGGAGTCTTGTACTGAGTCCACTGATATTTCTAAACTATGTAGATAACTTGCAGATGTTGCTAGAATCATGAAATAATTGTGAATCAGCAGGGACTGCGAGATATTGCAAACGGTCCTAGACAACATGCAGCAATGATTTGGACAAATGTAATCTTATCCTGAAAAATATTAAGTCAGGGAGATGGGAAAGGTTTTGAACAGACCTGGCGGTGAGTAACAGATCGGAGGAATCAAATTACGAGAGTTGTAGTGTTAGAGGAAGCTAGAAATTGACATCAACTCGCACTTTTTTTTTTTTTTTTTAGAAGAGTGTGTGAGAAAAGCAAACTGGAGGTTGGTCAGTGTCAAAATTATCCTCATGTTCTTGGTCAGTGAGATGTTCCGAAAAATATCCATGACGTACACTCGACTAAACTGGAATTTGCAGAAACGGTCGGGTCTCCGCTTGAACAGCCTCATAGAATTGCTAGAAAGGATCCCATGAAATGCAATATACGTGTTACCAGAACGAAATAGAATAAGTGATGAAGAGTGGAGGGAAGTCCTCAGCCTGCCCACACAGGAAGAAAGAAGATTAAGAAGAGGAATGATAACTAAATAGAAGTTTCTAAAAGGCCACGACGACGTTAACATAGAACAGTTCTTTGTTACTAGAAGAGTCCGGACAAGAGTGTACAACTGGGAAGAAGTAGTGCATCACGGGACGTGAGGAAGCACCTCTGTGTCATGAGAAGTGTGGACGCAGGGAACAAGATGAGTCTAGTAATTGAGACTACTAATGGAAAATACAAGAAACTGGCAATGAAACAGTGATAAGAGACGGGCGCACCCTACGAATGTAAAGCTTATTTCCGTAACATTTAAACACAATACACACACACACACACACACACACACACACACACACACACACACACACACACACACACACACACATAATAACCTACAACGGGACCTAGATAAATTCCAAGATTGCTGTCATATGTGGTCGATCAAATTTAAACAGAATAGATATACAGTAATCAGAATGGTTCACAGGGTTCGAAGGCCTCAATTTGAATATCATCTCGCAAGAAATAAGCTGGAGGAATCTATGTATGAAAGAGACTTGGAAGTCGATATCGTCCTAACCTACCTACAGAGTCCCAAGTGATGAGAATAGTTAAGGGGATCAAATGTTATCTTCTGGCAAAGTTTAGAATTCCATTCCAGTATATGGTTAAGGAAATATTCATCAAGCTGTTCACGTCCTACAGAAGGCCAAAACTCAGTCAGAGAAGGCCCAGAGAAAGGAATCAACCATGCAACAGAATTGAAAGAGCCCGAGTCCTTGAAAATGCCTACCAAAGAAGAGAGGAGAATAAGGGGTGACCTGATCATGAGCCTTAATATTCTTTACCAAACTGATGACAGACAGTGATCAATTCATCAAAAGATGTAAAGACAGAACAAACAGTCGATATGATAATGAATGAGGCGAAATGCTTGTTAGAAATGATGTAAAGAAGTATTTGTATAGTATAAGAATGGGCATGAATGAAATGAAATAAATGAGGAAATATTAAATGAAGACAATATACAGAAGTTCGAAAAGCCGTATCATAGCAGAAAAGGTGAGATTGGGCCCCACAAGTGTAAAACCCCCCCTTGCCGAACAGAGGAAATCGATAGTTAAAAAGAAGTAAGTAGACACACACACACACACACACACACACACACACACACACACACACACACACACACACAAATATGCCAAGCGCAGTATTTTCATAAAGGAAATAAGACGAATTGATGAAAACAGTCAGAAGATAAGTGGACGACCAGTAATAGTTATATTGTAATCAGAGTCATGTAGTCAGCAGATCCTTAGGAGGGAGGAAGGCTAAGAAACGTAGAAACAAGGACCAATTCGGCAGGATCTTCATCAGGGGTGACACACCGAGGGTAGCGAGGGAGACAGTGAGGTAAAGAATACAGTCAGAAGGCATACAACAGCAGACGTCAAATGAGACAGTAACACAGAACGGCCCTGCTAGTATCACAGAGTTCTAGAGTGTTAAGTGATGGAAATGTCGGACCGAAAGTAATGTATACTAATGCAGACAGACTAGTAGTAGATGGTAAAGAGATGGAATTTAAGGATCGTATCAGGGAAAACGCATGTGATATTCTTGGAGTTGTGGAAACAGACCCTATTAAAGAGATAAAATCTCACTTGTTCTTCTGTAAAAAGGAATACATAGTAGCAAGGAGGAAAGGAGAAGATAACGGCGCAGGGGGACTGACCCTTTTGATAAGCGATATTCTTACGTTTCGGGAATCACTAGAAGATGGCTCATTATGTAATACATATTGGGAAAAGTAACCTGTAGGAAAGAGGTGCACGTCAGCATTCATGTATAGATAAACATACAAAGAATCTTATCGAACTAGAACAAATAAACAGTGACAACAGTGAATATAGAATCAGGATGGTGCATGAAGATTAAAACAGACTTCCTAGTGATGGTAGAGTACTGATCAGGGATTTCAGATTTATAGAAATACACTGTATGTGAGTATATACACATAAGGGTAAAAACACGGTACATATATACAAAGTTAAGAGACCGAGCAATACGCAAAAGTAATCACGTATGTCTCATACAAGTAGCCCAGTGACGAATTCATGAGGTCATGAAGAGCGTTGACGGAGGCGGGTGAATGACTGTTTCCCAATTCAGGCTGAAAAGATGTCGGACAAACTAGATTTAAAGTAAATGTTCCATTGGATTTCTTTGATGCCTGACCTTATCGTTTTGAATGTTGAAAATTGAACTTCTTCCTAAAATCTGTATGAACACTTTTTTTTCCCCCCCCCTCATATCCCTCTCTCGATGTCCAGTTAAACAACAATCAGAGTTATTGAATTTTTCACAGACCTTGCATAGTAATGTTCTGTTACCTCCGACACTTCTATCAAACCCTTATGTACTTAAACCACATTTCACCTTCACACATGGATATGTCCTAAATCTAACCACTGGTGTGAGCTCACAGCCAAAGCTTTCAGCCTGGTATGCTTAGGTGGAGAAGCAACTGAAAGGAGTCATCTCTTCAGCTAGACCTGACTTCTATGATTGGTAGTCCTGTTCTAACAAATTATATATATATATGGGATAATTATGAGCTGGTCTAATTCTCTACTTTAGTCTTCCTTTTTTACTATAATGTTTGTGACCTTTCCCATATCCCGCGATCCAGCGCGTCGCCTGCACCTTATCATGGGTCAATACACACACATGATATAATGCAACATACAGCCCCTCCAGTACACCCTACTGGGGAGGCGGTCCAAGAATATAGAGCCCAGATAAGGTTGACCCTTCCGTCATTAATCACACCTGTCGGGTCTAGGATGTTCCTTCCATAACGCATTGCTCATACCTGCAGTTGGGTCTAGGTTGTCTCTTCCATCGTTACTTACACCTGCTGAGTCCAGGTTGTCCCTTCCATCATTACTCACACCTGCCGGACCCAGGTTGTCCCTTCCATCATTACTCACACCTGCCGGACCCAGGTTGTCACTTCCATCATTACTCACACCTGCCGGACCCAGGTTGTCCTTTCCATCATTACTCACATCTGCCGGACCCAGGTTGTCCCTTCCAACATTACTCACATCTGCTGGGTCCAGGCTGTCCCTTCCATCATTACTCACACCTGCCGGACCCAGGATGTCCCTTCCATCATTACTCACACCTGCCGGACCCAGGTTGTCCCTTCCATCATTACTCACATCTGCCGGACCCGGGTTGTCCCTTCCATCATTACTCACATCATCCGGACCCAGGATGTCCCTTCCATCATTACTCACACCTGCCGGACCCAGGTTGTCCCTTCCATCATTACTCACACCTGCCGGACCCAGGTTGTCCCTTCCAGCATCACTCACCTACGTTAGACCTGGTGGGTCCAGGTTGTTCCATCTATCTTTACTCGCACCTACTGGGTCCACAGGGCCCAGGGTGTCCCTTCCACCATGACACACACATGATGGATCTAGAATGTCCCTCACGCCATTACTCACACCTGATGACCCTGCCTTCTCTCAGTGATTGGGCCTCACTCGCAATACGACTCTGGGCTGGAATTTCATCAGTCGTAAATTTGGAAGATGGTAAGGTTCGCGAGATTTGGGTGGTTGATGCCGTGGATGTTATCAGTAGGTGGGGACACGACCTCCCCTGCGTCGTGCTTGTGGACGTGCCTCACGAATATTCGTCTCTCCTCATTTTCGTGACTTGTCTTTACATTAAGGTCGTGGAAGACACTCATGTATCATATTCTTCAATTTTCTTTTCCCAGGGTTACGCTACAGAAGCAATATCCATTTTTATATTTAGCATAAAGTCTTGAAAATCAGTTCTTGAAGATTATATGACACTTGTCTATTTTTTCCCCCTTTCATGGAACATATTTCGTTTCAAGGAGGGAAGTGTTTAATGCAATAGGAGGAGAAGTAATTTCTTACTATACATACCAACCATTAGACGAAGTGTTAACGTGGAATTCTGAATCGTATATGAGATTGCGTCATATTCAAACCAGTGTTGATTAATGCCCTACTGTTTCAGAAGCCAAAAGCATATTTAGTACATAAGAAAATATCTATCAAAATTAGAAGCAAATAATTCCAGGGAATGAATACTCCAAGATTGTATGATACGGTTTTTTAGATGAAAATCACGTATCTTCAAAATTCTTACTTCACCACTTACTTCGTCTGTTTCATCTCCCGCTTGCGCTATTTTTTCCTGAATTCTGATGAGTTCATGTATTTCCTGTTCCCCGCTAGTGAGATCATCTGCTTGGCTCCTCCCCTACCCGGCCTTAACCCTCTCCGTTCCCTGCCACATCTGGCCGCCTTACCATATCCTGCCTCTCTTCCCCTGACTAACCCGAGGCCACCAATTTCCACCAGACCCGTCCACTTCCTTCACAACGTTACTGCCAATAGACATGGCGCGATCTCGCCCACTTCTTCAGCAGGCTATACGAAAATATTCGTTGCACCTTTTTTCCTGTGCTGCGCGAACCTTCGTATTTCACTATATTCTGGCAACTTTTTAGATAGGATTGTTCTCTCTCTCTCTCTCTCTCTCTCTCTCTCTCTCTCTCTCTCTCTCTCTCTCTCTCTCTCTCTCTCTCTCTCTCTCTCTCTCTCTCTCTCTCTCTCTTATATGAAACCCAATCACCGTAATGGCATGAGACACCCCCCCCCCCTCCCTCCCTCGGCCCTGGTTAAAACAATGCTAATCGGAGACTCCTGACTCTAGCATCCAATACTACATATGAAGTTTGCAGCAAAGGTTTCAAGCTAGACGTTTCTGAGCGCAGGGCACTTTCCTCCCAATTGTCCTCGTAAAGATAATCATTACATAGTAACAGCTGCTGGTTTTATTAAACAATGGGACGCTGGATGATTTTTCTGCCCCCTGATTATGCAGCTGTGCTGGAGAAGGAGCTTTGAAAAGCTGTAGCTTACCGAAGTGGGAGAAGGTACATGTGAGAACCTAGGATAGAGAAAGTCTTTCTCTTTCTTTTTATTCTCTTTTTATCCCTCTTAGTCCTTATTTATCTTGAGCTTTCATATTTCCTTCTCTTTTCATCTTTTGCCTCTTTTTCCATCTAATTCATCTCTTTATATATTTTCTCTCACTCTTCATCTGCTGTATCTCTTCATCTTCATCAACCTTCGCTTTCCTTATGATTTTCCTCTCATCTCACTCCTCATCTTTTTCTCTTCTCACTTTCCATCCTCATGTCCCTCTTCTCCCACTTCCAAATATCCTTCATTTTCTCTTCATTCTTCGTCGTGTCGGCACCGCACCCGTGGCTCTCTCCTCCTCCTCCCTCTACAGCCTCCCTGCTGGGCTTTCTTACCCATCCATAATCAGTCCAGAGTCACGTCTCTCCTGATCCTTTTATCAGTGTAAACAGAATTGCCCGTGTCGCCTCTTCCCCGGAATCAATTTTTTTATCTGTCTTTTCTCATAGTATCCCTCTGATGTGATCTTCATTTACGGATATTCTGGTTGTAGGTAGAGGGGCAAGAACATGAAGAGGAAGGGGATCTGCAGCTTTGTGATCATGTTTTTAAAGGATTTGAAATAGTAAAATGTCGTTGGATATGAGATCATATTCTTAAAGGATTTGAAATAGTAAAAAGTCGTTGGATATATGAGACGAGGTTTACACACACACACACACACACAAACACACACACACACACCGTACAATACAAATAGACCATTACAAATGGATTAATACTCACACATGATTCTTTTTCAGTGACACTCACCCCAAACATACGCAAGGTATAAGGAGTGAAAGAAGGCCTCGATATGAATATCATATAGCGTAAAGTAAGCAGGAGGAACCTATGTGAGAGAGGGGATTGAGTCTCGACCTTCTACCAAACCTGTTGCCAGAGTTCCATCATAAGGTTATAGTGCGGGAGACAGACTGTCTGCTGGCAAATATCAGAGTTGCATTGAAGCATATTAATGAGAGGATGTTTAGCAAATTGTTTACAGCGAACATTACGCCAACACTAGAATATACTCCTCAAGTTTGGTGACCGAACATAAAGGAGCATAGGAAAATAACAGAGAAGGTCCAGAGGAAGCCAAAAAAGTGATACCAGAATCAGAGGAGTTGACTTACAGTGAGAGATTAAAGAGCATGAATTTGCCCATTATGTATGAGAGGAGTAAAGCGTGACTTGATCACATCCTTCAAGTTTTTTTAAGAAGTTTAGCAACATCATCAGTGAGTAGTTCTTCCAAAGATACAAAGAAAGAGCAAGTATACGTCACAACAAAGAAACTAAGCAAAAGCCAATCTTATAAGAGACATAAAGAATTACTTTGATAGCATCGGAATAATCACTGAATAGAATAAGTTAACTAATGACTGTGTGAATGCTGATGGTATAAAAAAGTTTAAAAACCTGTAGAATAGCAGACAAAGCTGACGAGCTGGTACCATGAAGGTATTATGCTTCCCCTCACCCACACAGAACAAAATGATAATCACAAATAGGTAATTACATTCACATAAAGTGGATAAGAGACTAGTTAAGATGGATGTTAAGATGCACTGGTTTGGTGTTAAGGTGTTGGATAGTTGAAATAACCTGACTAATGATGCAGTGAATACTGGCAGTTTAGTGAAGTTTAAAAGGCTCTTTGATGACTTTGAAACATTATGAGATGAAGCCCCATCAGTGTAGAACTTTCCCTGTCCTGTATAAGTAGATGAAAACACAAAAATCCTGACCGACAGTGTTGAGACAACAGGGAGGTCTCTACCCTGAAACCGTGGATGGCAGTAGGCGGAGCAAAGTGGTAACGATCAATAAAAGAATATGGAAGAAGGCAGGAGCCAGGCGTGAACGCGGCGGTGACACCAAGATAAACAGAGAGGATATAAAGGAGGAGCAGAAATGTGTCAGTGTCAGAGAGGAAGAGGGAAAGAAAAGCAGCGGACGGGCAGTAATATGTGTCAACAGAAAGCTGTGTAAGACAGAAGTGGAGGTAATTTAAGGAAAATGGAAAAGCTCTCAGGAAAAGAGGAAAATAAGAAGAAAGGCCACGAGAGAGGAAGGTGAGGCAAGAGAACAGTGGGACTACTAACGGGGTACGACTTCCGTAGACTTTGCCGCTTAATGCAAGTAATAACTCAGCAGCCTCAGGCGAGCTTCCAGAGTAGGTACAGGATCTTGCCCTGCAGCTTAGCGTGTGTGAAGATTAGCTTGTGTGGTGTCTTTATCAAAGTTAGCTTGCTGGGATCTGACGGGTTCATAGTAGTTAGCTTTGTGGCTTTACGGATTCATCATACCTTGTTTAGTTGTCCGTCTGTCTGTATCAGGGAGCTTAGTGACTTGACGGGTTTATCGTATCCTCGTCCGTTCCACCAGACTCAACTTTTTCAGCGCTATAACCCTTGCAGACTCGTTGCCAACACTCCGAAGCAGACCCCAGTCAAAAAGGCGTCTTAACCAACAGCAACAACAGCAACTGCAGTGAATAATGACATTATAACTACAACAATGATGATCAAAAAACATAAAAGGTAAACAACAGTTAAACTACAGTGTCTTCTGCCTTGTATGGACTCTAGTTGCTTTTCCTCTCTAATTTTTTCGAACTTTTTCATTAGTGTTTATCACACAGAACGACCGGAGGTAGATAAACCAGAGGCTTTATTCTCCTGCGGTGGGCGGGAGGCGGGACTGGAACTGAGAATATTCTGTTGTTGGGAAAGATATCTTATACCATTGTTGTCTGCTTGTGCGTCTATAACCTGGATATTACCTCAGCTGAGAAACACAGGAGTTGTTACCTTGTGATGCTTGTGGAGGTGTATGTAATGACCTATATGTACTGTACGGGGAGGGGTGTATGTAATGACCTATATATACTGTACGGGGAGGGGTGTATGTAATGACCTATATATACTGTACGGGGAGGGGTGTATGTAATGACCTATATGTACTGTACGGGGAGGGGTGTATGTAATGACCTATATGTACTGTACGGGGAGGGATGTATGTAATAACCTATATGTACTGTACGGGGAGGGAGGTTTCTGCTCGTGGAGTCCCACGTCTGTTTGATTGCTGTATGTGATTACTGTCTGTTTGTCACCGGGAGAGTTCTACATCCGTGTCGCCCCATCTCTTTATTATGTATATGAGTATCATGTCTTTACTCCTGTGTATGAACACACACACACACACACACACACACACACACACACACACACACACACACACACACACACATACACACACACACAAGCCAGTTACCCGTTCATTGTGTCGCCCTTAGGAGAAGATGAACATCTGGGTTGGGTGTGGTCCGATTGCCACGCCCAGGATTCAAACCCCTGCAGGTCCGACTCCAGGCTGACTCATAGTCGTTAACGCTAACCACTACACCACGAAGGCTCATCTGTGTGTTTGTGTGTGTGTGTGTGTGTGTGTGTGTGTGTGTGTGTGTGTGTTGTGTTAGGTACATTCAGTGAAAATCAGTCGGCTGAGAGAGGGTTAGAGCTTCTCCCCTTGAACAAAGCCATAACACTAACCTCCCCACCAACAGGTGTATATAAAGAAACGGTGGCGTGAGTGATGCTGCCCAGCTTGTATTGTCCATACATGACGCTGTGTCATACCGCAGCAGCCCTGTGTAACAAGGTGCCTTGTGATTCGCATCTGGACTGATAACATCATATGTCAGTGAAGAGCAGAGTGGGTATCACACACCCGACCATAGGATTTCCCTTGACTCAATCTGAGGTCTCTCCTTACGGAAAGTTTGCACTTTCTAGAACCAGGAGCAAACATCCATTTTCTCGTCCCGCTTCATGCATGAGTTTTCCTCATAACCTCTTCGTCTTATGGTGATCATATTCCGCTTTCATTGACGCCTGGGTGCGCTGAGACCACACTCTGCGGTTACGACCTGCCCGTAACACTTGTCCGCGTCACCCCATCATCCCCAACACAAGGGGGCTCCAGCATGGCCTTTCTTGCCTGCTCGGAGAAGCCATTCTTGAAATGGAAAAAAGAAAATGAAAAAAAAATCATATATTCCACAGTTTTGAAGAACAGAATTGTATTTTTTCCGTAGAGAAAAGGAGAGAAAAAACTAAAGACGATAATACAGAGAAGAAAAATGTCTGATACAAATGAGCTAATTTGCCTACACTAGGTTAGGGAGTGGGGAATGTGGGTGTTGGTCCGATCCCACTACACGTCCCAGCACCAGCAGGGAGGCTCAGAGAGGCGTTTTAGTGTCGTAATAAACATTATGCTGAACATTTGGGTAGGTAATGTCATTAACTACGTTGCTCGACCCCGAAGTCATTTGAGCGGTCATTTTTGACGGTGCTTACCCCCTGTATAATGGGATGTGTGTGGATAGGGTTACGAATAGAAGAAAAAGAACAAAGTTAGTCATGGTTCATGATTTCTGGTGTCTTCCTCCCTAACTTACTCCTATTTGTACTAAACTTTCCATTTTCTCTTCTTTTCTCTCATTTATGTATGATGTAATATGGACCTTAACTTTTTAACGTATAAAGAATACACTCCCTTCCCTACACCTAAGCACAAAGTGTATCTTCCACGACCTTATCTGGCGAATACCAGACACAAAGCAACTCATACGGTCTAAACTCCAGCTCACAAGCAAACCTTCCAAGAGTAAGTCAAGTTGAAATCATAATAATTGATATAAAGTGTTTCATCTAAGGTTAATGTCGATCATTCTCAATATTTCAGGCCACGGCCATTGCTCTCTGAAAGCCTCTGCATGTCGCTTGCCACCGTAGATCTCCAGGGATCCTTAAACAATTCAAGATGAAAAATAAATAATACACTGCACTCTCCCGATCTTGGCTGCTGCAGCCACCATTTTCATTACGGTGAGACGCGAGACGGGTAGCCAGCACCCATGGAGGGCTCACAAGGGAGGTGGTGGCAGCTGGCACCGTGCCCAGGGTGCAGCCTCAGTTGGCCCGACACTCTGTAGGGAACAAACATGCTCGGCTGTGCAGGAGGGCGGTCTGCCGCTCGTGATATAGACAGGTATAGGCCACAGAAAGAAGATAGATGGGAGTAGGTCCACAGAGTATAGATAATGGGCGTTCAGGATAAAGGGTGGATCGCGAAAAGTATCTGGGTGATAAATGGTGAGGGGTAACGGGTAGTGCCGTGATGAAGGCCACCGGAACACGGCCATGAAGGCAGTGCAGGAACAGGGAGGGAAGAACTAGCTACCAAAGGATGTGAAGAAACCGATATTGAAGAGAGGAGTGGATGGTTCCTCAGGCATGAAGACGGGAAGAGAGAGGACCCCAAATAGAAAACTGAAGAGAGTGAAGTTAAGGAAATTATTATGAATAGAAAGATAACGCAATAATTTTAGGGTTTTCATTGTTAGGAAATATGGGGATCTATGAAAGAATCCAAGTGAGGCTTCATTCACTAATTTAGAAGGGGATAGTTCGTTCCAAGTGGACCTCCAAACAGGAGGCTGGAAATCAACCTCATTGTTACCTGGAATCGTCTTAGAAACACTTAACTAACAGACAACTCACGAAACTGATACTCATCAGGAGAAAAATTAATCCAAATTAACACATATATATATATATATATATATATATATATATATATATATATATATATATATATATATATATATATGCTAGTGCTGGGAAGCTCATGAAGGCAGCAACACCCCCTAGCTATCATAAGAAAGTTACGAACAAAACTTGGAGCCTCAGACCTGGATGGTCACTGATAAGAACTTAGCGTGTCGCAAATTCTTGTATACTGGTCTCATGTACACCCCAGCCTTTATCATGACACACACACACACACACACACACACACACACACACACACACACACACACATGCACACAATATATATATATATATATATATATATATATATATATATATATATATATATATATATATATATATATATATATATATATACATATTGGGGAAGAGCAGGGTGGTTTCAGAAGTGGTAGAGGATGTGTGGATCAGGTGTTTGCTTTGAAGAATGAATGTGAGAAATACTTAGAAAAGCAAATGGATTTGTGTGTAGCATTTATGGATCTGGAGAGGGCATATGAGAGAGGTGATAGAGATGCTCTGTGGAAGGTATTAAGAATATATGGTGTGGGAGGCAAGTTGTTCGAAGCAGTGAAAAGTTTTCATCGAGGATATAAGGCATGTGTACGTGTAGGAAGAGAGGAAAGTGATTGGTCCTCAGTGAATGTAGGTTGTTGTTCGCTGATGATACAGCGCTGGTGGCTGATTCTTGTGAGAAACTGCAGAAGCTGGTGGCTGAGATTGTTAAAGTGTGTGAAAGAAGAAAGCTGAGAGTAAATGTGAATAAGAGCAAGGTTATTAGGTACAGTAAGGTTGAGGGTTAAGTCAATTGAGAGGTAAGTTTGAGTGGAGAAAAACTGGAGGAAGTGAAGTGTTTTAGATATCTGGGAGTGGATTTGGCAGCGGATGGAACCATGGAAGCGGAAGTGAATCATAGGGTAGGGGAGGGGGCGAAAATTCTGGGAGCGTTGAAAAATGTGTGGAAGTCGAGAACATTATCTTGGAAAGCAGAAATAGCTATGTTTGAAAGAATAGTGGTTCCAACAATGTTATATGGTTGCGCCACACATGAAATAAAATAAAATGAAATAAAAACCACATTCATATGTATATACATACACGTCCACACACGCAAATATACATACCTATACATCTCAACGTATACATATGTATATACACACAGACATATACATATTTACACATGTACATAATTCATACTAGCAGCCTTTATTCATTCCCATCACCACCCCGCCACAGATGAAATAAAAACCCTCTCCCCCCTCATGTGAGCGAGGTAGCGCTAGGAAAAGAAACAAAGGCCCCATTCGCTCACACTCAGTCTCTAGCTGTCATGTAATAATGCACCGAAACCACAGCTCCCTTTCCACATCCAGGCCCCACAGAACTTTCCATGGTTCACCCCAGACGCTTCACATGCCCTGGTTCAATCCATTGACAGCACGTCGACCCCGGTATACCACATCGATCCAATTCACTCTATTCCTTGCACGCCTTTCACCCTCCTGCATGTTCAGGCCCCGATCACTCAAAATCTTTTTCACTCCATCTTTCCACCTCCAATTTGGTCTCCCACTTCTCCTCGTTCCCTCCACCTCCGACACATATATCCTCTTGGTCAATCTTTCCTCACTCATTCTCTCCATGTGACCAAACCATTTCAAAACACTGTCTTCTGCTTTCTCAACCACGCTCTTTTTATTTCCACACATCTCTCTTACCCTTACATTACTTACTCGATCAAACCACCCCACACCACACATTGTCCTCAAACATCTCATTTCCAGCACATCCACCCTCCTGCGCACAACTCTATCCATAGCCCACGCCTCGCAACCATACATCATTGTTGGAACCACTATTCCTTCAAACATACCCATTTTTGCTTTCCGAGATAATGTTCTCGACTTCCTCACATTCTTCAAGGCTCCCAGGATTTTTGCCCCCTCCCCCACCCTATGATTCACTTCCGCTTCCATGGTTCCATCCGCTGCCAGATCCACTCTCAGATATCTAAAACACTTTACTTCCTCCAGTTTTTCTCCATTCAAACTTACCTCCCAATTGACTTGACCCTCAACCCTACTGTACCTAATAACCTTGCTCTTATTCACATTTACTCTTAACTTTATTGTTTCACACACTTTACCAAACTCAGTCACCAGCTTCTGCAGTTTCTCACATGAATCAGTCACCAGCGCTGTATCATCAGCGAACAACAACTGACTCACTTCCCAAGTTCTGTCATCCACAACAGACTTCATACTTGCCCGTCTTTCCAAAACTCTTGCGTTCACCTCCCTAACAACCCCATCCATAAACAAATTAAACAACCATGGAGACATCACACACCCCTGCCGCAAACCTACATTCACTGAGAACCAATCACTTTCCTCTCTTCCTACACGTACACATGCCTTACATTCTCGATAAAAGCTTTTCACTGCTTCTAACAACTTACCTCCTACACCATATATTCTTAATACCTTCCACAGAGCATCTCTATCAACTCTATCATATGGCTTCTCCAGATCCATAAATGCTATATACAAATCCATATATATATATATATATATATATATATATATATATATATATATATATATATATATATATATATATATATATAGGGACTAAGCCACGTAAATAAGATGCAGGACTACAAGTGCATATCACTTATGTCTTTCCTCACCGGCTGCATATAATCGTCTTCTGCCAGTTCTGAAATTTATACCATCACTTTATTTGTAATAAGCATGAGATACAAGTGAATAGCCCCTTAAGCCTGAGATAAATTTCCAGGTCGCCGAGTTTCTCCAATAACTGTGGCGCCTGGTACGGACCAATAACTTGAGCAGCATATCCACGCCAGATCGCTATGCTAAGGCGCTGGTGAAGGTAGCTGTCTATCCTTATGCCCTGGTGGGTATTATGGGTTTCTGGGCAATTTCTTCAGGAATTCCCGGCCATTTTTATCACAGGGATCGAGAGCCTTTGAGCCATGTGAGACATTTTTGCTTCCAGTTATCCAGCTCACTGTACTGGAGACTCTGTCTTGTCTCACTTTGCAAACTGCACTTTACCATAACTAGTCTCCTAAAGTTGGATTCTGACGCCGTGAGGAAGTTTTGCAGAACCGTGATGTCAGAGGACAGTAGGTTTCTCTACCGGGCCTTTGCCTGTGGCGAGGCTTCTTGTCATGTTATAGTGAGAATAACTGAACTGAGCATGAAACCTTTGCTGTTCAACCTACAAACGTCTCACCCGCAGATACAATTTACATGAGATTTACATGAGAAAGACAAACAACAGGAAGCCTGATTGGCCCACGACTGGGTTTTCTGCTGGAAAAAAAGTTCACAAGAAAGTGTAAACCTGCTCTGCAGATTTTTTTTGCTGTCACCGACTCCCCGCTGCTGCACATTAGCCTTCTACGTTTATACATTTTATTTATGGCGTTTTTCTCAGAGTATACATGAATTTATAAGATATTTGTTTAAACGACTTTTCAAGGTATTCATGACCTTAGCATTCACTACGTCTGGCGGTTACTTGACTCCATTGCTCAACACCTATAAGAAAAGAAACTTTTCCCACGTCCTTACTACATCTCTTAGCTTTGAGTTTTACTCCATTTGTCCTGGTAACCGTATTTTCTTGTATTTAGAAAAGATGTTCGTGATTTACGTTATCGAACTTGGTCAGAATTTTGAACACTTGGATTAATTCGCCGCGAAGTCTACGTTTTTAATGGATGAAATATCTAATCGTTTTAGAGTCTCTTCGTATGTCAGATTTCTAAGGGATGGGATCAATTTTGTCGCGAGTCTTTGTACTTGATCTAATTTTCCCTCGTCTTTTTCTATGTTTTGGGAAGCAAAACTGGACTGCATATTCAAGGTGTGGTCTTGCTATGGAATTGTTAAATGTGAGAATTGTTTCTGGTGTCTTGTAATCTACGTTCCTGGCTATGAAACCTTACATTTGGTTACCTTTTTTACTTGCTGCTTAACGCTGCTTCGTGTATTTCAGATTGTTGCTAATGACAACTCCAAGGTCCTTTTCTTCATTTAGTATGAAAGTTTCCGAATAGTTTGTAGCCGTAACGTGTATTCCTGTCTCCAAAGTGCATAACTTTCCACTTTGTGGACAGGAGTTGGCAACGTGAGGAGACATCACAACACATAGCGTGTGTGTTGGCTTGAACCTGGGGTTCGTGGAAGAGTCGTATGCAAGAGGAAAATTCCCAAGTCGTAGATAGCGTCTGTCTTCAGCAGGTCCGCTTGCAGGAAGCGGCAGCCAACTTCCGTATGGTAGACAGTTTTACTTTGCACGTCGCCGATCATTTGATGCTGTTCGTTGATCTGTTGTGAATTATCATACAGATGACATATGTCAGGCTAGGTGTGATTTATAATGTTTCTAAAACTTATTAAACAGTTTTAAGCATGTTAAGACGCTCTTTACAACCGGATCTATTGATGACAACTTTGCCTAATTTGGTCCCAGATCGAACGTTTTAATACTTTAGTGTCACAAGAGAGCGCTCTCTTCTGTGTCTACATAAATCGAATTACGCAACACATATTCTCAGGACGTTATAGTTCACTCGTAAGACTGAAAGAAAGTGAACCAGCGATTCTGTGCGTGCGTTAGTGAATCAGTCAGTCCACAGACAATGTAAATAAGACTTTTCTGTCAGGGTAAGTTTGTTCTTACATGGTATGAGACTTGGGTCCTACTGCCTCTGGCTGTGTTCCCTGTATGTGTCAGTAGTAGAGTGAGAGGTAGTGAACAACATAAACTTACATCTTCGACTTAATCTGAAATAGAACGATGAGGAAATCAACATTTTCATACACCGTATGACTGAAAGTCGTACTGAAAACAAGGAATGCTTAATATTCATATCAGTGGAAGATTTGTTCAGAAAACAAGTACATTGATTATAATGAGTGATTTTTTTTTCGTGATTTTCGTTTAGCATACGTGATTGTGATATTCACTGAAGCTTCGAAATTATCATATATCGAGCTAGTTATCCTCGTTGTGTCCTCTGTCTCATTAAGATATTGGCTTATGTTGTCGATGATTTTATCCGTTTTTGAAAAATAATTTTGATTCCACTGTGCTTTCAGATGACGTTGCATGAAACAACTATTGTTTTCAATATTTTAGATCTCTGAAAATTTATGGATATTTTGAATCTCTTAAGATATGAAGTAAGATTGAAGTGATGTCATCATGGTTTTCTCGCCTTCCTCCATATTAGCCTCATTTTCAGCTTGCTCCGGCTACAAAGGTGTAATGAAATGCCACAAAATTCCCGTCTTTTCGTGAGGATGAATTACCCAGTAGCAGACCCAGACCCTGAGGGAGACGACCACTAATGGCCTGCGGAGCCACTTGCATGACTTTTTCGCTGTTCTTGTCCTCGTGGGAGTATACCTTACCTTACCTTCCTGCCCCCTGCATCTCCTCTCTATGGAGCATCTGGAAAACTCAGGAAGCTGGCCTAGTCCACCGGACGGAAACGCTAATCAAGAAGTGCTATAATGTGATGTGGACGTCTTTCAGGGGTTGGGTCAGGACAATCTACGTGTAACTACTTAGTGTCTTCACTGTGAAAGTGACATCTTGGGCATGAGGCTGGGGATGCTCTTCTGATACGCTGTATCGATGTAGGTAATGTTGAAGAAATGGACTTTGTCCACAACGCAGATGAGAAAGTATAATTCGTACATGACTGAGCATTGTGGTTTCAGATGGATGCATGGATGATTTGGTTTGGGAAGGCCGCTGATTACTGCTTGTCGAGCATATATATATATATATATATATATATATATATATATATATATATATATATATATATATATATATATATATATATATATATATATGATTAGAAAGGGTAGTGAGTGGTGGGATGAAGAAGTAAGATTATTAGTGAAAGAGAAGAGAGAGGCATTTGGACGATTTTTGCAGGGAAAAAATGCAATTGAGTGGGAGATGTATAAAAGAAAGAGACAGGAGGTCAAGAGAAAGGTGCAAGAGGTGAAAAAGAGGGCAAATGAGAGTTGGGGTAAGAGAGTATCATTAAATTTTAGGGAGAATAAAAAGATGTTCTGGAAGGAGGTAAATAAAGTGCGTAAGGCAAGGGAGCAAATGGGAACTTCAGTGAAGGGCGCAAATGGGGAGGTGATAACAAGTAGTGGTGATGTGAGAAGGAGATGGAGTGAGTATTTTGAAGGTTTGTTGAATGTGTTTGATGATAGAGTGGCAGATATAGGGTGTTTTGGTCGAGGTGGTGTGCAAAGTGAGAGGGTTAGGGAAAATGATTTGGTAAACAGAGAAGAGATAGTAAAAGCTTTGCGGAAGATGAAAGCCGGCAAGCCAGCAGGTTTGGATGGTATTGCAGTGGAATTTATTAAAAAAGGGGGTGACTGTATTATTGACTGGTTGGTAAGGTTATTTAATGTATGTATGACTCATGGTGAGGTGCCTGAGGATTGGCGGAATGCGTGCATAGTGCCATTGTACAAAGGCAAAGGGGATAAGAGTGAGTGCTCAAATTACAGAGGTATAAGTTTGTTGAGTATTCCTGGTAAATTATATGGGAGGGTATTGATTGAGCGGGTGAAGGCATGTACAGAGCATCAGATTGGGGAAGAACAATGTGGTTTCAGAAGTGGTAAAGTATGTGTGGATCAGGTGTTTGCTCTGAAGAATGTATGTGAGAAATACTTAGAAAAGCAAATGGATTTGTATGTAGCATTTATGGATCTGGAGAAGGCATATGATAGAGTTGATAGAGATGCTCTGTGGAAGGTATTAAGAATATATGGTGTAGGAGGCAAGTTGTTAGAAGCAGTGAAAAGTTTTTATCGAGGTTGTAAGGCATGTGTACGTGTAGGAAGAGAGGAAAGTGGTTGGTTCTCAGTGAATGTAGGTTTGCGGCAGGGGTGTGTGATGTCTCCATGTTTGTTTAATTTGTTTATGGATGGGGTTGTTAGAGAGGTGAATGCAAGAGTTTTGGAAAGAGGGGCTAGTATGAAGTCTGTTGGGGATGAGAGAGCTTGGGAAGTGAGTCAATTGTTGTTCGCTGATGATACAGCGCTGGTGGCTGATTCATGTGAGAAACTGCAGAAGCTGGTGACAGCTTGGTAAAGTGTGTGAAAGAAGAAAGTTAAGAGTAAATGTGAATAAGAGCAAGGTTATTAGGTACAGTAGGGTTGAGGGTCAAGTCAATTGGGAGGTAAGTTTGAATGGAGAAAAACTGGAGGAAGTAAAGTGTTTTAGATATCTGGGAGTGGATCTGGCAGCGGATGGAACCATGGAAGCGGAAGTGGATCATAGGGTGGGGGAGGGGCGAAAATCCTTGGAGCCTTGAAGAATGTGTGAAAGTCGAGAACATTATCTCGGAAAGCAAAAATGGGTATGTTTGAAGGAATAGTGGTTCCAACAATGTTGTATGGTTGCGAGGCGTGGGCTATGGATAGAGTTGTGCGCAGGAGTATGGATGTGCTGGAAATGAGATGTTTGAGGACAATGTGTGGTGCGAGGTGGTTTGATCGAGTAAGTAACGTAAGGGTAAGAGAGATGTGTGGAAATAAAAAGAGCGTGGTTGAGAGAGCAGAAGAGGGTGTTTTGAAATGGTTTGGGCACATGGAGAGAATGAGTGAGGAGAAATTGACCAAGAGGGTATATGTGTCGGAGGTGGAGGGAACGAGGAGAAGTGGGAGACCAAATTGGAGGTGGAAAGATGGAGTGAAAAAGATTTTGAGTGATCGGGCCTGAACATGCAGGAGGGTGAAAGGCGGGCAAGGAATAGAGTGAATTGGATCGATGTGGTATACCGGGGTTGACGTGCTGTCAATGGATTGAATCAGGGCATGTGAAGCGTCTGGGGTAAACCATGGAAAGCTGTGTGGGGCCTGGATGTGGAAAGGGAGCTGTGGTTTCGGGCATTATTGCATGACAGCTAGAGACTGAGTGTGAACGAATGAGGCCTTTGTTGTCTTTTCCTAGCGCTACCCCGCACACATGAGGGGGAAGGGGGATGGTATTCCATGTGTGGCGAGGTGGCGATGGGAATGAATAAAGGTAGTGTGAATTGTGTGCATGGGTATATATGTATGTGTCTGTGTATGTATATATATGTGTACATTGAGATGTATAGGTATGTATATTTGCGTGTGTGGACGTGTGTGTATATACATGTGTATGGGGTGGGTTTGGCCATTTCTTTCGTCTGTTTCCTTGCGCTACCTCGCAAACGCGGGAGACAGCGACAAAGCAAAATAAATGAATATAAATATAAATATATATATATATATATATATATATATATATATATATATATATATATATATATATATATATATATATATATATATATATTTATATATATATATATATATATATATATATATATATATATATATATATATATATATATATATATATGTATATATATATATATATAATTGAATACAACAGCATATTTAGAGTTACTGATCATCATGTTCCCTAATTTTCTCAGATATTATTTTGCCATTAAGTGGGCGCTCAAACACCAATTATCCAAAATCATCCATTTTATTTCAGTCAAGCTTTTGCCTCCACAGAAGCATCGTCAGAAATCTATAGAGAGAAAAAACTGTGTCACAAGAAACACACTCGGAAAAAAACAGTGCATAGCACATAATAATTATGGGAAGACATTTAAATCGATACAAATTAACAATATCATGACGGGTAGTATGAGTTTCAACCTAAATACAAAATATGGATACAGAAATATACAAAAGCTTACAGTTGAGGAAACAGATGAACATCATTGAATATTGAATACACTAGTTTTGGCCAAACGAGCCCGGTACTGTCCGGATGTGGAGTTCAGGTCAGGGTCGTCTGATTTCTTTGACCTTCTTAACCCAGGTCCAGGTGGGTCAGTGACACGTTTCCCTTGTCCTGAAATGGCGGATTCGGTCACTTGTGGCGACTCACTGACATGTTTCTCTTATCCAAAAATGGTATCACGTTTACGTCCTATTAGCGGGGTCATCAAAGAGCTGCATGGCTGTGGATGTTAATGACGTGTTTTTTCTAAAATGTGAATGGCCTCTGATATCTGCAGTCTCCTCCGATCACGGCAATTAGTAATGGTTTGGTATTATTCACTATAATCTTCCTCGTTAGTCTCGTTCCATGCATGGGCAAGAGAACAATTGGGAACATCGGTGGAAGGGACAAGGGTGAAAGTGATAACAGGTAGTAATGGAGTGAGTATTCAGAAGGACTGTTAAATGTGTTTGATGAATATAGATGTAGGGATTTTGGTCGGAGTGGTGTGCCTAGTGAGAGAGTGAGGGAGAATGGTTTGGTGAAGAGAGAGGAAGTGGTGAAAGCCTTCCGGAAGATGAAATCCGGCAAGGCAGCGGGATTGGATGGTATTGCAGTTGAAGTTATTAAGAACGGGGATGACTGTGTTGGTTGCTTGGTAAAGATATTCAGTGTATGTATGGATCATAGTGAGGTGCCTGAGGACTGGTGGAATGTATGGATAGTGCAGTGATATGCAAATACTACCGCCTTGCTGTATTTCATCTTCCAGAAGGCTTCAATCACCTCTCTTTTCGCTAAACAACTCTACCTGACTCTCTCACCTCTCATACCATCCCGACCTAAACACCTTACATCTGCCACTCTATCATCAAACACATTTAACAATCCTTCAAAATACTCACTCCTTATCCTCCTTACTCCATCACTACTTGTTATCACTTTTCCTTTGGCTCCCTTCACTGATGTTCCCATTTATTCTCTTGTCTTTCGCACATTATCTAACTCCTTCCAAAACATCATTTCATCCTCCCTAAAGTTTAATGATACTCTCTCACCCCAATTCTCAATGTGCCCTCTTTTTCAACCCCTGCACCTTCCTCTTGAGCTCCTGCTGCTTTCTCTTATACATCTCCCAATCATTTACACTCCTTCTTTACAAGTACCGCCCAAACACACATTTTTTCTCTTTTACTAGTAGATTACTTCTCCATTCCACCACTCACCGCACTTTTGAATCTGCCTACCTCCCTCTTTGCTCATACCAGATACATCCCTTCCACATGCTATCACTGCTTCCTTAAATACATCCCATTCCTCACCCACTCCCCTCACTTCATTTGCTCTCACCTTTTGCCATTCTACACTCAATCTCTCCTGATATTTCTTCACACAAGTCTCCTTTCCAAGCTCACTTACTTTCACCACTCTCCTCTCTCCAACAATGTCGCATCTACTTCAAAAATCTCTACAAATCATCACCTTCGCCTCAACGAGATAGTGACGAGACATCCCGCCAGCTGCCCACCTCAGCTCATTTACACCCAGAAGTCTCTCTTTCCCACCCTTATCAATTAATACGAATCTCATGATGCCCTTTGACAATCTCTCCCACTCACATACATGTACTTGTGTATATCTCTCTTTTTAAACCAGGTATTCCCTATCACCAGTCATTTTTCAGCACATAACTCCACAAGCTTCCATTCATAACACAGAGTACCCAATGCCCAACATTCATACCCTCAACTGTCACATTACTCACCTTCGCATTCAAATCACCCTTCACTAATACCAGGACCCGCGCCCCAAAACTGCTGACACACTCATTCATCTGCTCCCAAAGCACTTGCCTCTCATGATCTTTCTTCTCACGGTCAGGAGCATAAGCATCAATAATCACCTATCTCTCGTCATTCACTTTCAGTTTTACCTACTTCAATCTAGAATTTACTTTCTTACACTATATTACCCACTCCCACAACTCCTGCTTTAGGAGTAGTGTTACTCCTTCCTTAGCTCTTGTGCTCTCACCAACTCCTGACTTTAGTCCTAATACATTTCCAAATCATTCTTCCCCTTTACTCTTTCGCTTCGTTTCACTCAGAGCCAAAACATCCAGATCTGTTTCCTCAAACATACTATCTATCTCTTCTCTCTTCTCAACTTGGTTACAACCACACACATTCAGGCACCCCACTCAGCCTTCGAGGAGGATGAGTACTACCCCCTTAACTGCTTCTGTTTCCATTTTTAGAAATTGAAATACAAGAAGGGGAGGGTTTCCAGGCCGCCCCTTTCGCCTCTTCTAGTAGCCTTCTATGACACGCGGGGAATATGGTGGTAGAATTCTTATTCCCATATATATATATATATATATATATATATATATATATATATATATATATATATATATATATATATATATATATATTGGAAAGGATCACAATTTTGCGCATGATCAAGATATTCCTATGAGTCCACGGGGAAAATGAAACACGAAAAGTTTCGAGTTTCATTTTCCCCGCGGACTCATAGAAATATATATATATATATATATATATATATATATATATATATATATATATATATATATATATATATATATAGAATATATATATATATATATATAGAATATATATATATATATAGAATATATATATATATAGAATATATATATATATATATATATATATATATATATATATATATATATATATATATATATATATATATATATATTTTTTTTTTTTTTTCATACTATTCGCTATTTCCCGCGATAGCGAGGTAGCGTTAAGAACAGAGGACTGGGCCTTTGAGGGAATATCCTCACCTGGACCTCTTCTCTGTTCCTTCTTTTGGAAAATTAAAAAAAAAAAAAAAAAAAAAACGAGAGGGGAGGATTTCCAGCCCCCCGCTCCCTTCCCTTTTAGTCGCCTTCTACGACACGCAGGGAATACGTGGGAAGTATTCTTTCTCCCCTATCCCCAGGGAATATATATATATATATATATATATATATATATATATATATATATATATATATATATATATATATATATATTATTATCATTATTATCATTATTATTATTATTATTTTCCTTTGTCGCTGTCTCCCGCGTTAGCGAGGTAGCGCAAGGAAACAGACGAAAGAATGGCCCAACCCACCCACATACACGTGTATATACATACACGTCCACACACGCAAATATACATACCTATACATCTCAACGTAACCATATATATACACACACAGATATATACATATATACACATGTACATAATTCATACTGTCTGCCATCATTCATTCCCATCGCCACCCCGCCACACATGAAATAACAACCACCTCCCCCCTCATGTGCGCGAGGTAGCGCTAGGAAAAGACAACAAAGGCCACATTCGTTCACACTCAGTCTCTAGCTGTCATGTAATAATGCATCGAAACCACAGCTCCCTTTCCACTTCAGGGCCCCACAGAACTTTCCATGGTTTACCCCAGACGCTTCACATGCCCTGGTTCAATCCATTGACATCACGTCGGCCCCGGTATACTACATCGTTCCAATTCACTCTATTCCTTGCACGCCTTTCACCCTTCTGTATGTTCAGGCCCCGATCACTCGAAATCTTTTTCACTCCATCTTTCCACCTCCAATTTGGTCTCCCACTTCTCCTCGTTCCCTCCACCTCTGACACATATATCCTCTTGGTCAATCTTTCCTCACTCATTCTCTCCGTGTGACCAAACCATTTCAGAACACCCTCTTCTGCTCTCTCTACCACACTCTTTTTATTAACACACATCTATCTTACCCAAATATTACTCAATCGATCAAATCACCTCACACCACATATTGTCCTCAAACATCTCATTTCCAGCACATCCACTCTCCTAGGCACAATTCTATCCATAGCCCACGCCCCGCAACCATATAACATTGTTGGAACCACTATTCCTTCGAGCATACCCATTTTTGCTTTCCGAGATGATGTTCTCGACTTCCACACATTCTTCAACGCTCCCAGAACCTTCGCCCCCTCCCCCACCCTATGATTCACTTCCGCTTCCATGGTTCCATCCGCTGCCAAATCCACTCCCAGATATCTAAAACACTTCACTTCCTCTAGTTTTTCTCCATTCAAACGTACCTCCCAATTGACTTGTCCCTCAACCCTACTGCACCTAATAACCTTGCTCTTATTTACATTTACTCTCAGCTTTCTTCTTTCACACACTTTACCAAACTCAGTCACCAGCTTCTGCAGTTTCTCACACGAATCAGCCACCAGCGCTGTATCATCAGCGAACAACAACTGACTCACTTCCCAAGCTCTCTCATCCACAACAGACTGCATACTTGCCCCCTTTTCCAAAACTCTTGCATTCACCTCCCTAACAACCCCATCCATAAACAAATTAAACAACCATGGAGACATCACACACCCCTACCGCAAACCTACATTCACTGACAACCAATCACTTTCCTCTCTTCCTACACGTACACATGCCTTACATCCTCGATAAAAACTTTTCACTGCTTCTAACAACTTGCCTCCCACACCATATATTCTTAATACCTTCCACAGAGCATCTCTATGATCTCTATCATATGCCTTCTCCAGATCCATAAATGCTACATACAATTCCATTTGCTTTTCTAAGTCACATACATTCTTCAAAGCAAACACCGGATCCACACATCCTTTACCACTTCTGAAACCACACTGCTCTTCCCCAATCTGATGCTCTGTATATGCCTTCACCCTCTCAATCAATACCCTCCCGCATAATTTCCTAGGAATGCTCAATAAACTTATGCCCCTGTAATTTGTGCATTCACTTTTATCCTCTTTGCCTTTGTATAATGGCACGATGCAAGCATTCCGCCAATCCTCAGGCACCTCACCATGAGTCACACATACATTAAATAACCTTACCAACCAGTCAACAATACAGTCACCCCCTTTTTTAATAAATTCCACTGTAATGCCATCCAAACCCGCTGCCTTGCCGACTTTCATCTTCCGCAAAGCTTTTACTACCTCTTCCCTGTTTATCAAATCATTTTCCCTAACCCTCTCACTTTGCACACCACCTCGACCAAAACACCTTGTATCTGCCACTCTATCATCAAACATATTCAACAAACCTTCAAAATACTCACTCTATCTCCTCACATCACCACTACTTGTTATCACCTCCCCATTAGCCCCCTTCAGTGAAGTTCCCATTGATTCCCTTGTCTTACGCACTTTATTTACCTCCTTCCAGAACATCTTTTTGTTCTCCCTAAAATCTAATGATACTCTCTCACCCCAACTCTCATTTGCCCTTTTTTCATCTCTTGCACTTTCTCTTGACCTCCTGCCTCTTTCTTTTATACATCTCCTACTCATTTGCATTATTTCCCTGCAAAAATCGTCCAAATGCCTCTCTCTTGTCTTTCACTAATAATCTTGCTTCTTCATCCCACCACTCACTACCCTTTGTAATATGCCCACCTCCCACGCTTCTCATGCCACAAGCATCTTTTGCGCAAGCCATCACTGGTTTCCTAAATACATCCCATTCCTCCCTCACCCCCCTTACGCCCTTTGTTCTCACCTTTTTCCATTCTCTACTCAGTCTCTCCTGATACTTCCTCACACAAGTCTCCTTCCCAAGCTCACTTACTCTCACCACTCTTTTCACCCCAACATTCACTCTTCTTTTCTGAAAACCTCTACAAATCTTCGCCTTCGCCTACACAAGATAATGATGAGACATCCCTCCAGTTGCACCTCTCAGCACATTAACATCCAAAAGTCTCTCTTTGGCGCGCCTATTAATTAACACATAATCCAATAACGCTCTCTGACCATCTCTCCTACTTACATACGTATACTTATGTATATCTCTCTTTTTAAACCAGGTGTTCCCAATCACCAGTCCTTTCTCAGCACATAGATCTACAAGCTCTTCACCATTTCCATTTACAACACTGAACACCCCATGTACACCAATTATTCACTCAACTGCCACATTACTCACCTTTGCATTCAAGTCACCCATCACTATAACCCGGTCTCGTGCATCAAGACTACCAACACACTCACTCAGCTGCTCCCAAACTACTTGCCTCTCATGATCTTTCTTCTCATGCCCAGATGCATATGCACCAATAATCACCCATCTCTCTCCATCAACTTTCAGTTTTACCCATATCAATCTAGAGTTTACTTTCTTACACTCTATCACATACTCCCACCACTCCTGTTTCAGGAGTAGTGCTACTCCTTTCCTTGCTCTCGTCCTCTCACTAACCCCTGACTTTACCCCCAAGACATTCCCAAACCACTCTTCCCCTTTACCCTTGAGCTTCGTTTCACTCAGAGCCAAAACATCCAGGTTCCTCTCCTCAAACATACTAGCTATCTCTCCTTTTTTCTCATCTTGGTTACATCCACACACATTTAGACACCCCAATCTAAGCCTTCGAGGAGTATGAGCACTCCCCGCGTGACTCCTTCTTCTGTTTCCCCTTTTAGAAAGTTAAAATACAAGGAGGGAGGGTTTCCAGCCCTCCGCTCCCGTCCCCTTTAGTCGCCTTCTACGACACGTGAGGAATGCGTGGGGAGTGTTCTTTCTCCCCTATCCCCAGGGATAACTGGGGTAGCCAGTTATTATCCCTTGTGGTTGGTGGAGAGCCAAAGGAACCTGTACAATCCACAAGAATTACTGTCATCTAGGATCTCCCCCCCACCCCGCCTCTCTCTCTCTCTCTCTCTCTCTCTCTCTCTCTCTCTCTCTCTCTCTCTCTCTCTCTCTCTCTCTCTCTCTTTCCATCTCTCTCTCTCTTTCCATCTCTCTCTCTCTCTCTCTCTCTCTCTCTCTCTCTCTCTCTCTCTCTCTCTCTCTCTCTCTCTCTCTCTCTCTCTCTCTCTCTCTCTCTCTCTCTCTCTCTCTCTCTCTCTCTCTCTCTCTCTCTCTCTCTCTCTCTCTCTCTCTCTCTCTCTCTCTCTCTCTCTCTTCTCTCTCTCTCTCTCTCTCTCTCTCTCTCTCTCTCTCTCTCTCTCTCTCTCTCTCTCTCTCTCTCTCTCTCTCTCTCTCTCTCTCTCTCTCTCTCTCTCTCTCTCTCTCTCTCTCTCTCTCTCTCTCTCTCTCTCTCTCTCTCTCTCTCTCTCTCTCTCTCTCTCTCTCTCTCTCTCTCTCTCTCTCTCTCTCTCTCTCTCTCTCTCTCTCTCTCTCTCTCTCTCTCTCTCTCTCTCTCTCTCTCTCTCTCTCTCTCTCTCTCTCTCTCTCTCTCTCTCTCTCTCTCTCTCTCTCTCTCTCTCTCTCTCTCTCTCTCTCTCTCTCTCTCTCTCTCTCTCTCTCTCTCTCTCTCTCTCTCTCTCTCTCTCTCTCTCTCTCTCTCTCTCTCTCTCTCTCTCTCTCTCTCTCTCTCTCTCTCTCTCTCTCTCTCTCTCTCTCTCTCTCTCTCTCTCTCTCTCTCTCTCTCTCTCTCTCTCTCTCTCTCTCTCTCTCTCTCTCTCTCTCTCTCTCCTCTCTCTCTCTCTCTCTCTCTCTCTCTCTCTCTCTCCAACCTCATCCTCCAGTGGTCATGGATGGTTTCCATTAGACTCGTGTGATGAATGATGTTTTGACCGAGGCTCAAACTGACCAAACTCTTAAGAACGGACTCTCCCGGGGTCTGACCGTTGGCTCTCATCCGGTCGTATCGATCCCTGACCTAATAATGTCGCCCAATAACAATATTATCTCTCTCTCTCTCTCTCTCTCTCTCTCTCTCTCTCTCTCTCTCTCTCTCTCTCTCTCTCTCTCTCTCTCTCTCTCTCTCTCTCTCTGGACGATCATTTACATAAATATATGAAGGCTGATAACCAAAAATTAATCTAGAATGAGAGTTGATTACATCACTGGGACACTGAAGATCACAACACGTTCCTCACTAACATGAGAGGAACTTGGCTCCGTAAGAAGCTGAAAGATGAGACAAACTTGCTGTGATCAGATCAGATAGAGCCCAAACCAATTGGGGATGTAGCAGTACATGTTCATGATAAACTGGAAGGAAAGCAAATGATAAAATTTACCTTAAATTCATCCTACACCTCCAGCGTACTATAAACCCACCCCTCGCTCTGAGACTTTCATTCACCTCCCTCATTACTCCGCCCATGATTAGATTAAACAGCCATGGTGACATAACACTCTCTTGATGCAGACCCATCTCCATTGGAACCACTCACCCTCATCCATTCCTGGTCGTATACATGCCTTCTTCTCACAGTAGAGCCTCTTCAATATAGCTAGTAACTTTCCACCTACCTCATTTATTCGTATCTCCTTTCACATGGCACCTGTCGACTCCATTAATTGCTTTATCTACGTCCGTTAACGTCACATACAAATCACTCTCTTTCTTTCTCCTCCCTAGTCAAATGCACTGTACATGCCTCCACCTTAAAAGACTAATACCTCTGTAACAAATAATTACTATTGTCCCCTTTGCCTTTATACAAGTTCATCATTCACGCATTTTGTCAGGCGTCAGGCCGTACAAACATCTTAAAACCTGAATAATCTATCAAAAACAATGTCATCAGCTATTCTGAGAAACTGAACTAAATTACCATGCGCTCCTACTGCTTTCCCATAATGCGTCTTGTACAAGGCTTCCACTTTGCTGTTTCACAGACTCTCTCTCCGAATACCACTTCATCTCAAACAAGCCACATTTTACTCACTGCTATTTACGATATTCATCATTCCTTCAAGATACTCTCATCATCTCCTCTGTACCACATCCCCATCCAACTCCTCACTCTCACTCCATTTGTTCTCTTGTTCTCCTCACACTATTTACCCCGTTCCAAAATATTTTCTTATTATCTTTAAAGACAATCGATAGTCTCACACTCTTTCATTTACTCTCATTTTTTTCAGCTCTCTTAACTTTCTCTTGACTTCCTTCCACTTTCACGTGTACTCCTCCCAATCACTTGCACTCCGTCCCTGCAAATACCGTCAGAACCTCTCGATTTTCTCCCTTACTAGCAATTTTATCTCATTCCTCCATTTACTACCTTTCCTCATGTGTCCACATCCGACCTCCCGTGCGCCATACACTAAAGCATTGTGTCCGTAAATACTTTCCACTCCTTGTCTACTTCCTTTGTGTCATTTATTCTTTCCCGCTGCCAATATTCATTCAAGTTCTCTCCAATCTCACTCACCATCACCACTTCTGCACACATATCATATCTTCATTTACTTAATTCCGCACAAACTCTCACACTTGCTTCCGCTAAGAAATGACCCAACATTCCAAATGCCGCCCATTATTTACATCCAAAACCTTTACTTTGCACGCCGTTCCGTCATTTTATAATCCATTTAAGGTCGTTGACCTCCAGCCCCACTTACCCAATCAGATTCTAAAATAAATAAATCATAGGCTATCGTCATTAAAACGCGAATGATGAGTTATATCTAGTGCCTTCCTTTTGCAAAATTTGTCGAGAAATATATTCACGTAAATGTTACCATCCTTGAATTATTCAGATATAGAGCTGCTAGAACATGAAAATTTAATAAGCTCGTCATCACAGTTATATTTCATTAACTAGCAGACAATTATAGATTTATTCGTAAACCAAATAACGCGAGAAATACTGAAACTTGTCAAAAAGGTGACGCACCATTCAGTTTATAAGCAAACAAACACCATCAGTATATCAGTTATATGCAAAGATAAGACCTGATGGGGCAAAGGCCAATCATGCAAAGCAAATTTGTGCAGTAGATATCAAAACAGAAATGGTCAAACTTTGCACTGGAACGCTATGTTCCTTTATAATGATGTGGAGTATTTCCAGACCACATAACCCAAATCACTGAATCTGCACGTGGAAAGTCTCTCCCCAAGAGCTGTAGAACGATGACTTGGAATAAATGAGATAACTTCCAATACCAATAAATGTAGTTGCCTTGAAGTATAAAACCCATTTTGGTCTGCAGTGAAAAGAATGTTTCTACGTGTTGAATCTCGAAGCAATCTCATACAAAAAACAAAGCTTATGAAAAAAGATGACCGCTGGTGAATGACTCTAGGCGTTCCAGATCCTCAGAGCTGGACACGTTCCAGTAACCTACCAAGGGTTTATGATTAAGATTTAAAGCAGGTTTGATTATTCTCTCAAGAGATAAGTAGAGTCGTTGTTTCTGCTCGTGATGTTTTATATGCTTCGTGAATGAGACATCAGAGGACGGCTTAGCTGGCCCTGTGTAGTGTCTGAAGGCTCCATGTTCAGACAAAAGTCCTTCTTATCGAGTCCGGGCCTGAAGGGGAAAGAAGAAAAAAGAGAACGTTAGTGTAAAGAGTTTTACAAAGAGGTGGAAAGTGATATGTGGTCATGTGTATAGTCGGCTAAAGTCTTGTCATAGTTCAGGCCTGCCAAGGCTGTGCAGTAGGCCGGAGTTCCGTTTTCGCTCTGTTCATCAGTGACTCATTAATCAACCTGCCATACCTCTGAGCGAGTGCCTCAAGAACCAGTCACTTTGAGAAGTTAGTATCCCATCAACAATCAACCTCCTGAAGTTAGTGCTCCACCAACCATTCTCCTCCAGAGGTTAATGTCCCATCAACCATTCTCCTCCAAAAGAAAGTGTCTCACCAACAATTAACCTGAAGTTAGCGTCCCATCAGCAGCTAATTTCCAGTAGTTAGCGTCCCATCAACAGCTAATTTCCAGAAGTTAGCGTCCAATCAACAGCTAATTTCCAGAAGTTAGTGTTCCATCAGCAATTAATTTCTAGAAGTTAGTGTTCCATCAACAGTTAATTTCCAGAAGTTAGTGTACCATAAACAGCTAATTTCCAGAAGTTAGTGTTCCATCAACAGCTAATTTCCAGAAGTTAGTGTCCCATCAACAGCTAATTTCCAGAAGTTAGTGTACCATAAACAGCTAATTTCCAGAAGTTAGTGTTCCATCAACAGCTAATTTCCAGAAGTTAGTGTCCCATCAACAGCTAATTTCCAGAAGTTAGTGTCCCATCAACAGCTAATTTCCAGAAGTTAGCGTCCCATCAACAGCTAATTTCCAGAAGTTAGCGTCCCATCAACAGCTAATTTCCAGAAGTTAGTGTCCCATCAACAGCTGATTTTGGAAGTTAGTGTCCCAGCAACCAGTCACTACCAAGAATGAGAGTCTCACATCTCTCATTCATCCGCAGAAGAAAGGGTTCCATCAACCATTCACCTCCAGACGTGGGTGCCTCATCAACCATGTTACCGCCTGATACAAGTGCCACTTCAGTCTGTCACCGGCAGGATTGAGAGTGCCATCAATCTATAAGTTCCGCATCAATCATACAGCCCCAAAACCAAGCATCCCTTCGAGCAGTCAACTGAAGCGCCAATCATCCATGAGCAAGTCAACTCAAGAGCCAGTTCCTTTTCAACCAGTCAATAAATCAGCCCTAAAGAAACAAACTAACCAAACATGAAAAAAAAAAAAAGTGCCAAATCAACCAGTCAATCACTCACTCGTCAAAGAAAACGTTCCTCCAAACATTCAGCTAATGAAATCCCTGAACGTATGCCACATCACCCATTCAACCATAAGGGCAAGTGCTCCATTAATACCTCAAATCAAACGCAAGCGGCTCGTCAATTAAACACAAAAGCAAATACTTTATCAAAAAGTCAAATTCGCCTACATCATCAACCATTCAATCACAAGAGCAAGCAAACTCTCAACCACTGATCTCGAAGAGCAGATGAACCATCAGCCATCCATCCCCAGGAGAGACTGTTCCATCATCGAGTTAACCGCAAGAGCGAGTGGTCCATCAACTATGCAACCATGAGAGTAACTTTTTCATCCACCACTCGTCTGCAAGATTGACTTTCCCAGCTCCTGACGAGACAGGTACTAGAAATAACAAATTCTATCTATCTATCTATCTGTCTATCGATATATATATATATATATATATATATATATATATATATATATATATATATATATATATATATATATATATATATCCCTGGGGATACGGGAGAAAGAATACTTCCATGCATTCCTCACGTGTCGTAGAAGGCGACTAAAGGGGGGCCAGAAACCCTCCCCTCCTTGGATTTAACTTTCTAAAAGGGGAGACAGAAGAAGGACTCACGCGGGGAGTGTTCATCCTCCTCGAAGCCTCAGATTGGGGTGTCTAAATGTTTGTGGATGTAACCAAGATGAGAAAAAAGGAGAGATAGCTAGTATGTTTGAAGAAAGGAACCTGGATGTTTTGGCTCTGAGTGAAACCAAGCTCAAGGGTAAAGGGGAAGAGTGGTTTGGGAATGTCTTGGGAGTAAAGTCAGGGGTTAGTGAGAGGGCAAGAGCAAGGGAAGGAGTAGCACTACTCCTGAAACAGGAGTGGTGGGAGTATGTGATAGAGTGTAAGAAAGTAAACTCTTGATTGATATGGGTAAAACTGAAAGTTGATGGTGAGAGATGAGTGATTATTGGCGCATATGCACCTGGGCATGAGAAGAAAGATCATGAGAGGCAAGTGTTTTAGGAGCAACTGAATGAGTGTGTTAGTGGTTTTGATGCACGAGACCGGGTTATAGTGATGGGTGATTTGAATGCAAAGGTGAGTAATGTGGCAGTTGAGGGAATAATCGGTATACATGGGGTGTTCAGTGTTGTAAATGGAAATGGTGAAGAGCTTGTAGATTTATGTGCTGAAAAAGGACTGGTGATTGGGAATACCTAGTTTAAAAAGAGAGATATACGTAAGTATACGTATGTAAGTAGAGGAGATGGCCAGAGAGCGTTATTGAAATTACGTGTTAATTGATAGGCGCGCGAAAGAGAGACTTTTGGATGTTAATGTGCTGAGAGGTGCAACTGGAGGGATGTCTGCTCATTATCTTGTGGAGGCGAAGGTGAAGATTTGTAGAGGCTTTCAGAAAAGAAGAGAGGATGTTAGGGTGAAGAGAGTAGTGAGAGTAAGTGAGCTTGGGAAGGAGACTTGTGTGAGGAAGTACCAGGAGAGACTGTGTACAGAATGGAAAAAGGTGAAAACAAGGGAGGTAAGGGGAGTGGGAGAGGAATGGGATGTATTTAGGGAAGCAGTGATGGCTTGCGCAAAAGATGCTTGTGGCATGAGAAGCGTGGGAGGTGGGCAGATTAGAAAGGGTAGTGAGTGGTGGGATGAAGAAGTAAGATTATCAGTGAAAGAGAAGAGAGAGGCATTTGGACGATTTTTGTAGGGAAATAATGCAAATGAGTGGGAGATGTATAAAAGAAAGAGGCAGGAGGTCAAGAGGAAGGTGCAAGAGGTGAAAAAGAGGGCAAAGGAGAGTTGGAGTGAGAGAGTATCATTAGATTTTAGGGAGAATAAAAAGATGTTTTGGAAGGAGGTAGATAAAGTGCGTTAGACAAGGGAACGAATGGGAACTTCAGTGAAGGGGGCTAATTGGGAGTTGATAACAAGTAGTGGTGATGTGAGAAGGAGATGGAGTTAGTATTTTGAAGGTTTGTTGAATGTGTTTGATGATAGAGAGTGGCAGATATAGGGTGTTTTGGTCGAGGTGGTGTCCAAAGTGAGAGAGTTAGGGAGGATGATTTGGTAAACAGAGAAGAGGTAGTAAAAGCTTTACGGAAGATGAAAGCCGGCAAGGCGGCGGGTTTGTATGGCATTGCAGTGGAATTTATTAAAAAAGGGGGTGACTGTATTGTTGACTGGTTGGTAAGGTTACTTAATGTATGTATGATTCATGGTGAGGTGCCTGAGGATTGACAGAATGCTTGCATAGTGCCATTGTACAAAGGCAAAGGGGACAAAGGTGAGTGCTCAGATTACAGAGGTATAAGTTTGTTGAGTATTCCTGGTAAATTATATGGGAGGGTATTGATGGAGAGGGGAAGGCATGTACAGAGCATCAGATTGGGGAAGAGCAGTGTGGTTTCAGAAGTGGTAGAGGATGTTTGGATCAGGTGTTTGCTTTGAAGAATGTATGTGAAAAATACTTAGAAAAGCAAATGGATTTGTATGTAGCATTTATGGATCTGGAGAAGGCATATGATAGAGTTGATAGAGATGCTGTGTGGAAGGTATTAAGAATATATGGTGTGGGAGGCAAGTTGTTAGAAGCAGTGAAAAGTTTTTACCGAGGATGTAAGGCATGTGTACGTGTAGGAAGAGAGGAAAGTGATTGGTTCTCAGTGAATGTAGGTTTGCGGCAGGGGTGTGTGATGTCTCCATGGTTGTTTAGTTTGTTTATGGATGGAGTTGTTAGGGAGGTGAATGCAAGGGTTTTGGAAAGAGGGGCAAGTATGCAGTCTGTTGTGAATGAGAGAGCTTGGGAAGTGAGTCAGTTGTTGGTCGCTGATGATACAGCGTTGGTGGCTGATTCATGTGAGAAACTGCAGAAGCTGGTGACTGAGTTTGGTAAAGTGTGTGAAAGAAGAAAGTTGAGAGTAAATGTGAATAAGAGCAAGTTTATTAGGTTGTTAACTACGAGGAAAACGAAACAGGATAAGTTCCCAGGTGCACTTTCGTGTAATGATCACATTGTCATGGGAGATACAAGAATGAGATAAAAGACTTAGAACACTAAGTTTAAATACAAAAGAAGAGGCGGAGCTAAGAAGCCGTTCGTAAACAAGTGTTTCTGGTTGGTGGTGTTCTGGTCTGGCGCCGTGCCTGTCATAGAATTATTCTATGTGGACGGGATAGGATATCCGTTTACAAATTTTGCCTACGTCAAAGCTATCCAGTTCGTATAGACGTTCACTGCTATTCATGTCACAATTCTTCGTATATTTCAATAGGAAGATTTAATGATATTTCTCTTGGTCAAGGAGTTACAGTTAATAAGTGAATTAACGTCGGTACAATGGTCATAATCTTTAACAGGATTAAATAAAGCATTTGATTTTTGTCCTATTTTTATGCTATATTTATGTTGCCTCAGTGTAACATAGAGATCCTAACTTGTCTGCCCATAATATAACATATTACATCTTTGCAAAGTTATATATCACTGATACAGTGTTCATTTACTCAGACATCTCACATTTCGAAGACTTCTTGCGGTGAGCTGCCCCAGGCCAATCACGTTGCCTGGTCTAGCAGTAATCCACCATCATATGGGTATCCCAGTGTCCCCCCGGGATTTTTCTTAAATGGTTCTTAAATCTTAGTGGAATCGTTCACCCTGCTCCTCACTTAGGTCACTAAGGTTATCTGGAAAACGATCAAGTGGCTGTGGCGGCAATGCTCTTTGATGCTCATTTTACAGCTCCGCTCACGGAAATAAGAGAGTATGTTCTTCACTAGTTCAGAATAGTTATCTACTTTATGGTTCCCAAGAAAATTCCTTACAACCAGAGTAAACGAAGACCATGCTTCTGCCTCAGCACTGTTCACTGAATCTTGGAAATGTGGGTCTTTCATGAGTTCCCTGATTTGCGGCCCGCCGAAAATACCTCTCATCAGCTTCCCCTTGCTCAGCGCTGGAAATTATCTGCATATGTAGTCAAAGCAGTCCCCTTCTTTGTTCAAAGCTTTCACAAACTGTTTCATTAAACTTAGTTTGATGTGCAGTGGTGGTAAAATGATCTTATCTCTGTCATCCAGGAGTTCTGCGATTACATTCATTTCTCCAACCACCATGTTTTCTCTCACAGGCCGTTGTTTTCTCACCTGGTGCTCATCCTTAGCTCTACTATCCCAGAGACTGATGAAGCAGGGATACTTGGTGTATCCACTCTGCTGACCCGGGAGAAAAGTCACCATCTTAAGATCCAGACAGATTAACCATTCGGTGATCGTGGTGTGATATCTTCTGTAAGACCAGGGCGATTGTGTCCTGCTGTTCAGTCATCTTAGTTTAGTGACCAACTGGGAGTGACCCACATTTGTTGCCATTGTGTATATGCTCACATTTTAAGCTCTGCTTAGAAGTATCTGTGCTCATGCGAGGTACATTTATTGACAAGTGCATTACCTCCAAAACTAGAGCTGCTAAAAGGAAACGAAAGTAATATTCTTATTCAGTGGCGTGAACATATCCAGAATCATTTCTAAAATCTGAGGCAACGAAAGCATTTTTGAAATTTTCTCCCCTGTGATAAGAACAGGCATTGGAGGGTTTTCTGTATATGCTAAAGTTAAACACGTTTCCATAGTAACATACCATTATTTTCCGCTTCTAACTTATATTTGATAGAAGGTACTAAATTGCTAAGTAAAGGGAGAAATGTTCGTAAACTTTTTTTGTTGACTGAAGACAAAGAACATTATTCACATACGTCAACCAGATTCCATGTAAAACATTACTTGATACAAAATCTTTTAGCATAATAGTCCACTTAGTTGAAATGCACAATCTTTTATACAAAATTTTATCAATTCAAGAAACAGACTTTGGAACAGGTAAATCAAGATTACCTAAGGCATCAACCAGATATTCTAAGAGGTCATCACCTGGAACTTTTGTAAACAAGGATGACACATCAAAATTTACAAGTTTGAAATCAAAATCGACCTAAGTATTATGAAGCTTGTTAACTAAACCTACATTGCTCATGATATAAGGATCTCATTCCAGTGGTGATTGTTGCATATATCACTTCACTGTGAAGCGAAGGCTCTGCGTATATATATATATATATTCTTTTCTTTTCTTTTAAACTATTCGCCATTTCCCGCGTTAGCGAGGTAGCGTTAGGAACAGAGGACTGGGCCTTTTTTGGAATATCCTCACCTGGCCCCCTCTGTTCCTTCTTTTGGAAAATTAAAAAAGAAATAAAAAAAATAAAAAGTTTACAAGTTTGATAATATCCAGATTGATTTTGATTTCAAACTTGTAAGTTTTGATGTCATCCTTGTTCTCAAAAGTTCCAGATTATGACCTTTCAGAATATCTGGTTGAAACCTTGGAAGATCTTTATTTGCATGTTTCAAATTGTGTGTTTCTTAAATTGATAAAATTTATATATATATATATATATATATATATATATATATATATATATATATATATATATATATATCTTCTTTTAAACTATTCGCCATTTCCCGCGTTAGCGAGGTAGCGCTAAGAACAGAGGACTGGGCCTTTTTTGGAATATCCTCAACTGGCCCCCTCTGTTCCTTCTTTTGGAAAATTTAAAAAAAAAAACGAGAGGGGAGGATTTCCAGCCCCCCGCTCCCTCCCCTTTTAGTCGCCTTCTACGACACGCAGGGAATACGTGGGAAGTATTCTTAATCCCCTATCCCCAGGGATAATATATATATATATATATATATATATATATATATATATATATATATATATATATATATATATATATATATATATATATGTATTATTTATTTATTTATTTTGCTTTGTCGCTGTCTCCCGCGTTAGCGAGGTAGCACAAGGAAACAGACGAAAGAATGGCGCAACCCACCCACATACACATGTTTATACATACACGTCCACACACGCACATATTCATACCTATACATCTCAGTGTACACATATATATACACACACAGACATATACATATATACACATGTACACAATTCATACTTTCTGCCTTTATTCATTCCCATCGCCACCCCGCCACACATGGAATAACAACCCCCTCCCCCCCTCATGTGCGCGAGGAAGCGCTAGGAAAAGACAACAAAGGCCCCATTCGTTCACACTCAGTCTCTAGCTGTCATGTAATAATGCACCGAAGTCACAGCTCCCTTTCCACATCCAGGCCCCACAGAACTTTCCATGGTTTACCCCAGACGCTTCACATGCTCTGATTCAATCCATTAACAGCACGTCGACCCCGGTATACCCCATCGTTCCAATTCACTCTATTCCTTGCACGCCTTTCACCCTCCTGCATGTTCAGGCCCCGACCAATCAAAATCTTTTTCACTTCATCTTTCCACCTCCAATTTGGTCCTCCACTTCTCCTCGTTCCTTCCACCTCTGACACATATATCCTCTTGGTCAATCTTTCCTCACTCATTCTCTCCATGTGCCCAAACCATTTCAAAACACCCTCTTCTGCTCTCTCAACCACGCTCTTTTTATTTCCACACATCTCTCTAACCCTTACATTACTTACTTGATCAAACCACCTCACACCACATATTGTCCTCAAACATCTCATTTCCAGCACATCCACCCTCCTGCGCACAACTCTATCCATAGCCCACGCCTCGCAACCATACAACATTGTTGGAACCACTATTCCTTCAAACATACCCATTTTTGCTTTCCGAGATAATGTTCTCGACTTCCAAACATCCTTCAAGGCTCCCAGAATTTTCGCCCCCTCCCCCACCCTATGATTCACTTCCGCTTCCATGGTTCCATCTGCTGCCAGATCCACTCCCAGATATCTAAAACACTTTACTTCCTCCAGTTTTTCTCCATTCAAACTTACCTCCCAATTGACTTGACCCTCAACCCTACTGTACCTAATAACCTTGCTCTTATTCACATTTACTCTTAACTTTCTTCTTTCACACACTTTACCAAACTCAATCACCAGCTTCTGCAGTTTCTCACATGGATCAGCCACCAGCGCTGTATCATCTGCGAACAACAACTGACTCACTTCCCAAGCTCTCTCATCCCCAACAGACTGCATACTTGCCCCTCTTTCCAAAACTCTTGCATTCACCTCATCCATAAACAAATTAAACAACCATGGAGACATCACACACCCTTGCCGCAAACCTACATTAACTGAGAACCAATCACTTTCCTCTCTTCCTACAAGTACACATGCCTTACATCCTCGATAAAAACTTTTCACTGCTTCTAACAACTTGCCTCCCACACCATATATTCTTAATACCTTCCACAGAGCATCTTTATCAACTCTATCATATGCCTTCTCCAGATCCATAAATGCTACATACAAATCCATTTGCTTTTCTATATATTTCTCACATACATTCTTCAAAGCAAACACCTGATCCATACATCCTCTACCACTTCTGAATTCACACTGCTCTTCCCCAATCTGATGCTCTGTACATGCCTTCACCCTCTCAATCAATACTCTCCCATATAATTTCCCAGGAATACTCAACAAACTTATACCTCTGTAATTTGAGCACTCACTCTTATCCCCTTTGCCTTTGTACAATGGCACTATGCACGCATTCCGCCAATCCTCAGGCACCTCACCATGAATCATACATACATTAAATAACCTTACCAACCAGTCAACAATACAGTAACCCCCTTTTTTTTTTAATGTTCCACTGCAATACCATCCAAACCTGCTGACTTGCTGGCTTTCATCATCCGCAAAGCTTTTACTACCTCTTCTCTGTTTACCAAATCATTTTCCCTAACCCTCTCACTTTGCACACCACCTCGACCAAAACACCCTATATCTGCCACTCTATCATCAAACATATTCAACAAACATTCAAAATACTCGCTCCATCTCCTCACATCACCACTTCTTGTTATCACCTCCCCATTAGCCCCCTTCTCTGAAGTTCCCATTTGCTCCCTTGTCTTACGCACTTTATTTACCTCCTTCCAAAACATCTTTTTATTCTCCCTAAAATTTAATGATACTCTCTCACCCCAACTCTCATTTGCCCTCTTTTTCACCTCTTGCACCTTTCTCTTGACCTCCTGCCTCTTTCTTTTATACATCTCCCACTCATTTGCATTATTTCCCTGCAAAGATCGTCCAAATGCCTCTCTCTTCACTTTCACTAATAATCTTACCTCTTCATCCCACCACCCATTACCCTTTCTAATCAACCCACCTCCCACGCTTCTCATGCCTCAAGTACCTTTTGCGCAAGCTATCACTGCTTCCCTAAATACATCCCATTCCTCCCCCACTCCCCTTACCTCCTTTGTTTTCACCTCTTTCCATTCTGTACTCATTCTCTCCTGATACTTCCTCACAGAAGTCTCCTTCCCAAGCTCACTTACTCTCACTACTCTCTTCACCCCAACATTTTCTCTTCTTTTCTGAAAACCCCTACAAATCTTCACCTTCGCCTCCACAAGATAATGATCAGACATCATTACGAGTCTCTGTACGAGCGCTGGCTGGTACAAGGTGATTGTGGTGACGGGAGTCTGTCACGGGAGGTTAGTGTCTAGGTAGTATGGTGCTGGTGCTGGGTCACAACTCCAACGGTCTCTGTGGTCAGCTAGGAGGGTCACACCTCCTGTGGTCAGCTAGGTAGGTTACAACTCCTGTGGTCAGCTAGGTGGATCACACCTCCTGTGGTCAGCTAGGTGGGTCACACCTCCTGTGGTCAGCTAGGTGGGTCACACCTCCTGTGGTCAGCTAGGTGGGTCACACCTCCTGTGGTCAGCTAGGTGGGTCACACCTCCTGTGGTCAGCTAGGTACGTTACAACTCCTGTGGTCAGCTAGGTGGGTCACACCTCCTGTGGTCAGCTAGGTACGTTACAACTCCTGTGGTCAGCTAGGTGGGTCACAACTCCTGTGGTCAGCGAGGTGGGTCACAACTCCTGTGGTCAGCTAGGTGGGTCACAACTCCTGTGGTCAGCGAGGTGGGTCACAACTCCTGTGGTCAGCTAGGTGGGTCACAACTCCTGTGGTCAGTTAGGTAGGTTACAACTCTTGTGGTCAGCTAGGTAGGTTACAACTCCTGTGGTCAGCTAGGTGGGTCACAACTCCTGTGGTCAGCTAGGTGGGTCACAACTCCTGTGGTCAGCTAGATCGGTCACAACTCCTGTGGTCAGCTAGGTGGGTCACAACTCCTGTGGTCAGCTAGGTGTCACAACTCCTGTCGTCAGCTAAGTAGGTTACACTCCTGTCGTCAGCTAGGTGGGTCACAACTCCTGTCGTCAGCTAGGTAGGTTACAACTCCTGTGGTCAGCTAGGTGGGTCACAACTCCTGTGGTCAGCTAGGTGGGTCACACCTCCTGTGGTCAGTTAGGTAGGTTACAACTCTTGTGGTCAGCTAAGTGGGTCACAACTCTTGTGGTCAGCTAGGTGGGTCACAACTCTTGTGGTCAGCTAGGTAGGTTACAACTCTTGTGGTCAGCTAAGTGGGTCACAACTCTTGTGGTCAGCTAGGTAGGTTACAACTCCTGTGGTCAGCTAGGTAGGTTACAGCTCCTGTGGTCAGCTAGGTGGGTCACAACTCCTGTGGTCAGCTAGGTAGGTTACAACTCTTGTGGTCAGCTAGGTACGTTACAACTCCTGTGGTCAGCTAGGTAAGTTACAGCTCCTGTGGTCAGCTAGGTGGGTCACAACTCCTGTGGTCAGCTAGGTGGGTCACAACTCCTGTAGTCAGCTGGGTTACAACTTCAACTGTCACGGGCCGTAGCTCGTTTTTCTTTTTTTTCTTTTTCATAGGCGACCGCATCTCCAGCATAGGCCTCAATATTTGGTTGGTAAAGGTATCTAGTTTGTATATCTCTTCCACAACCAGATTCATTGGAGGTAGACACTCTTGTTAGGTCCAGTCAGACGTAACCTAAGCTTCAAGATGGTGGTCGACATGTTCACCACATGTATGTGTGTGTGTGTTTGTGTGTGTTTCAACGAATACATACATATACATACACAGACATATATACGTATGTGCATATTCTAACTTGCTGCCTTCATCTATTCTCGTCGCCACCCCGCCACACATGAAATAGCATCCACACCCCCTCCAGCGACTTAGGACCAGGAAAAGACAAAAAAGGCCACATTCGTTCACACTCAGTCTCTAGGCGTCATGTGTAATGTACCGGAACCACAGCTCCCTTTCCACATGTAGGCCCCACAGAACTTTCCATGGTTTACCCAAGACGCTTCACATTCCCTGGTTCAGTCCATTGACAGCAAGTTGACTCTGGTATACCACATCGTTCCAGTTCACTCTGTTCATTGCACGCCCTTCACCCTCCTGTATGTTCAGGCACCGATCGCTTAAAATCTTTTCACTCCATCCTTCCACCTCCAATTAAGTCTTCCGCTTCTCCTTCTTCCCTTCACCTCTGACACATATATCCTCTTTGTCAATCTTTTCTCACTCATTTTCTCCATGTGTCCAAACCATTTCAACACACCCTCTTCTGCTCTCTCAACCTCACTCTTTCTATTACCATACATCTCTCTTACCCTTTCATCGCTTACTCGATCACACCACATCACACTGAGGACAGGGGAGAAAGAAAACTTCCCACGTATTTCCTGCGTGTCGTAGAAGAGAATAAAAGGGGAGGGAACGGGAGGCTGGAAATCCTCCCCTCTCATTTTTTACTTTTCCAAAAAAGGAACAGCGAGCGGGGCCAAGTGAAGATATTTCCCTCTAAGGCTTAGTCCTCTGTTCTCAACGCTACCTCACAGATGCGGGAAACGGCGAAAATGTATGAAACAATATTTATTAATTCATCTATTATACCTAGTCGCTGTTTCCTGCGTCAGCGAGGTAGTGCAAGGAAACATACGAAAGAATGGCCCAACCCACTCATATACACATGTATATACATAAATGCCCACACACGCACATATACATACCTATACATTTCAACATATACATACATATACGTACACAGACATATACATATATGCACATATACATATTCATACTTGCTGCCTTCATCCACCCTGTCGCCACCCCGCCACACATGAAATTGGCATATATATACATATATATGTATGTATAAAGCTAAATTGGCTTGAGGGAATTCATTTCTAAATGCTTGTTAATCTATTACAATAAACTAATTATAAAATTTTACGAAACTAAATCAGAAATGATGAAGCAGCTTTTAATGTAAATGAGGTTGAGCGGCATTGAAAAAAATTATAATTCGGAAAAGATTAAATGTACATTAGGCCAAATGAATAATGAATGATATACCTAAATAATGCTAATGAAGGAAAAACAAGAACTAGAAAAATCCCGCATGGTGGTAAGCCATTTTCGAATTTTCGTCATTTATTTGGAAAAGACTAAAACAGAAGTGGGAGGAGGTGAAATTATTAGTCATATATGCGACCAAATGGTCGTTGGGCTGAGGTAGAGGTGCGTAAACCATGCAGAATGACTCCAGGCGCCACGCTGACCGCACACTTAACTATTATAACTAAAGACAATGACAATAATGACGTCACAGGTCGGCATGTATGAGAGGTACGATGCTTATGGTATTTTCCGGTTCTCAGCCTGGTTCCTGGAGACGTATGTGAGGTCTCGTAGGAGAAAAGTGAGGGAGCCGGGCTGTGTGTGTGTGTGTGTGTGTAGTTTAAAAGACGTGCATTTGTCAGAATGCCCATATGCGGTATTAGAACCCAAAAGGCTATTTTCCCGGTGGATTTGTGCTGGTTTTCTGTTGCTACGAATGCGCATATTGGCTGGTGAATTATGCTCTCACATACACATACTATTGGCAGGCAGCATTTGCTTGGTTTAGTGGTTTATATAGACTATTGACTTTTAAATGCAACAATCTATTTTACTGTACAGTTATTGGTCACTAAAATCAATTGAACAAAGATATTTTTTCGTTTTACCGAACCCGATAAAATTTCTGCATATATATATATATATATATATATATATATATATATATATATATATTCGTCTGTTTCCTTGCGCTACCTCGCAAACGCGGGAGACAGCGACAAAGTATAAAAAAAAAAAAAAAAAAAAAAATATATATATATATATATATATATATATATATATATATATATATATATATACATATATATATATATATATATATGTATGTATGTATGTATAGACAAGGAAACAAGTTTGAGTTTAGCATATAGAGAAAACCCACCACTGTATGCTCATTCTTTCTTTCTTTTAAACTATTCGCCATTTCCCGCGTTAGCGAGGTAGCGTTAGGAACAGAGGACTGGGCCTTTTTTGGAATATCCTCACCTGGCCCCCTCTGTTCCTTCTTTTGGAAAAAAAAAAAAAAAAAATATGTTCCTTAGGGCATTACGTATTTGCAGTCCAGAGTTTATTGATGATGAGTTTGAGAAGATATATTCTATTGGATCTAAGTTAAAGTACCCTAGATCTTTCATTGATAAATCCCTTAACTTAGCATAGAAATCATTTTATAGAGTTGAGCCCAAACCTTCCATTGACACCAAGAATCTTTTAGTTCTCCCTTTTAGTATTAATTTCACTTTGCTTCCCATGTTGCTTGAATCCTTTAATGTAAATGTTGCCTTTAGCAACAATAATACTATAAAGAATATCTTAATCAGGAATTCACCAGAAAATTCTCTTGGTTGCATCTATAAAGTGCCTTGTGGAAACTGATGAATTTTATGTTGGTCAGACTGGTAAGGATCTTTCTGTTAGACTTAAGCAACATAAATATAGTATAAGAACGGGACAAGAATCAAATGCCTTGTTTAATCATGTTAAAAACTATGATCATTGTATTGAGTGGAGTAACGCCATCTCAGTTATTAACTCTAACTCTATTACCAAGAGAAATATCATTGAATCTTCTATTACTAAATACACAAAGAATTATAATCTTAATATTAGTGATGGTCTATACAAATTAGATAACTTTATTGCTGAAAAGATTTGTAAAATGATAAGTTTATGAACGCTCGTTGTATGTTTTGGACAATCACATGTTTACCAAATGGCGTCTTAGCTTCATTCTTCGATGTATATCAACTGGCTGTTATATTTTTCTCTTGCGTCTCCCCTGATGATATGATTATTACACGAAAGTGCACTTGGGAACTTTTCGTGTTTCATTTTCCCATGGACTCATAGGAATATATATATATATATATATATATATATATATATATATATATATATATTTTATTTATTTATTATACTTTGTCGCTGTCTCCCGCGTTTGCGAGGTAGCGCAAGGAAACAGACGAAAGAAATGGCCCAACCCCCCCCCATACACATGTATATACATACGTCCACACACGCAAATATACATACCTACACAGCTTTCCATGGTTTACCCCAGACGCTTCACATGCCTTGCTTCAATCCACTGACAGCACGTCAACCCCGGTATACCACATCGCTCCAATTCACTCTATTCCTTGCCCTCCTTTCACCCTCCTGCATGTTCAGGCCCCGATCACACAAAATCTTTTTCACTCCATCTTTCCACCTCCAATTTGGTCTCCCTCTTCTCCTTGTTCCCTCCACCTCCGACACATATATCCTCTTGGTCAATCTTTCCTCACTCATCCTCTCCATGTGCCCAAACCACTTCAAAACACCCTCTTCTGCTCTCTCAACCACGCTCTTTTTATTTCCACACATCTCTCTTACCCTTACGTTACTCACTCGATCAAACCACCTCACACCACACATTGTCCTCAAACATCTCATTTCCAGCACATCCATCCTCCTGCGCACAACTCTATCCATAGCCCACGCCTCGCAACCATACAACATTGTTGGAACCACTATTCCTTCAAACATACCCATTTTTGCTTTCCGAGATAATGTTCTCGACTTCCACACATTCTTCAAGGCCCCCAGGATTTTCGCCCCCTCCCCCACCCTATGATCCACTTCCGCTTCCATGGTTCCATCCGCTGCCAGATCCACTCCCAGATATCTAAAACACTTCACTTCCTCCAGTTTTTCTCCATTCAAACTCACCTCCCAATTGACTTGACCCTCAACCCTACTGTACCTAATAACCTTGCTATTATTCACATTTACTCTTAACTTTCTTCTTCCACACACTTTTCCAAACTCAGTCACCAGCTTCTGCAGTTTCTCACATGAATCAGCCACCAGCGCTGTATCATCAGCGAACAACAACTGACTCACTTCCCAAGCTCTCTCATCCCCAACAGACTTCATACTTGCCCCTCTTTCCAAAACTCTTGCATTTACCTCCCTAACAACCCCATCCATAAACAAATTAAACAACCATGGAGACATCACACACCCCTGCCGCAAACCTACATTCACTGAGAACCAATCACTTTCCTCTCTTCCTACACGCACACATGCCTTACATCCTCGATAAAAACTTTTCACTGCTTCTAACAACTTTCCTCCCACACCATATATTCTTAATACCTTCCACAGAGCATCTCTATCAACTCTATCATATGCCTTCTCCAGATCCATAAATGCTACATACAAATCCATTTGCTTTTCTAAGTATTTCTCACATACATTCTTCAAAGCAAACACCTGATCCACACATCCTCTACCACTTCTGAAACCACACTGCTCTTCCCCAATCTGATGCTCTGTACATGCCTTCACCCTCTCAATCAATACCCTCCCATATAATTTACCATATATATATATATATATATATATATATATATATATATATATATATATATATATATATATATATATATATATATATATATATATATATATATATATATATATATTTTCCTTGGGGATAGGGGAGAAAGAATACTTCCCACGTATTCCCTGCGTGTCGTAGAAGGTGACTAAAAGTGGAGGGAGCGGGGGGCTGGAAATCCTCCCCTCTCGTTTTGTTTTAATTTTCCAAAAGAAGGAACAGAGAATTGGGCCAGGTGAGGGTATTCCCTCAAAGGCCCAGTCCTCTGTTCTTAACGCTACCTCGCTAATGCGGGAAATGGCGAATAGTTTGAAATAAAAGAAAGATATATATATATATATATATATATATATATATATATATATATATATATATATATATATATATATATATATATATATATATACATGTATATATATATATAATCTGTGGAAGGTATTAAGAGTATATGGTGTGGGAGGCAAGTTGCTAGAAGCAAAGAAAAGTTTATATCGAGGATGTAAGGCATGTGTAAGAGTAGGAAGAGAGGAAAGTGATTGGTTCTCAGTGAATGTCGGTTTGCGACACGGTTGCGTGATGTCTCCTTGGTTGTTTGATTTGTTTATGGATGGGGTTGTTAGGGATGTGAATGCAAGAGTTTTGGAGAGGGGCAAGTATGCAGTCTGTTGTTGATGAGAGGGCTTAGGAAGTGAGTCAATTGTTGTTTGCTGATGATACGGCGCTGTTGGCTGATTCGGGTGAAAAAACTACAGAAGCTGGCGACTGAGTTTGGTAAAGTGTGTGAAAGAAGAAAGCTGAGAGTACATGTGAATAAGAGTAAGGTTATTAGGTACAGTAGGGTTGAGGGACAAGTCAATTGGGAGGTAAGTTTTAATAGAGAAATTCTGGAGAAAGTGAAGTGTTTTAGATATCTGGTAGTGGATTTGGCAACGGATGGAACCATGGAAGCGGAAATGAGTCACAGGGTGGGGGAGGGGGCGAAAGTTCTGGGAGAGTTGAGAGATGTGTGTAAGGCGAGAATATTATCTCGGAAAGCAAAAATGGCTATGTTTGAAGGAATAGTGGTTTAAACAATGTTATATGGTTGCGAGGCGTGGGCTATAGATAGGGTTGTGCGAAGGAGGGTGGATGTGTTGGAAATGAGATGTTTGAGGACAGTATGTGGTGTGAGGTGGTTTGATCGAGTAATTAATGAAAAGGTAAGAGAGATGTGTGGTAATAAAAAGAGTGTGGTTGAAAGAGCAGAAGAGGGTGTATTGAAATGGTTTGGTCACATGGAAAGAATGAGTGAGGAAAGATTGACCAAGAGGATATATGTGTCGTAGGTGGAGGGAACGAGAAGTGGAAGACCAAATTGGAGGTGGAAAGATGGAGTGAAAAAGATTTTGAGTGATCGGGGCCTGAACATGCAGGAGGATGAAAGACGTGCAAGGAATAGAGTGAATTGGAACGATGTGGTATACTGGGGTCAACGTGCTGTCAATGGATTGAACCAGGGCATGTGAAGCGTGTGGGGTAAACTATGGAAGGTTTTGTGGGGCCTGGATGAGGAAAAAGAGCTGGGTTTCGGTGCGTTATACGTGACAGCTAAAGTCTGAGTGAGAACGAATGTGGCCTTTGTTGTCTTTTCCTAGCGCTACCTCGCGCGCGTGCGAGGGGAGGGGGTTGTCATTTCATGTGTGGCGGGGTGGCAACGGAAATAAATAAAGGCAGCAAGTATGAATTATGTACCTGTGTATATATGTATATGTCTGTGCATGTATATACGTTGAAATGTATAGGTATGTATATGTCTGTATGTGTATATATATGTACACGGTGAGATGTATAGATATGTATATTTGCGTGTGTGGACGGGTATGTATATACATGTGTATGTGGGTGGGTTGGGCCATTCTTTCGTCTGTTTCCTTGCGCTACCTAGCTAACGAGGGAGACAGCGACAAAGTGTAATAAGATATAAAATAGAAATATTCTATCATTCTTCGCTGTTACCCGTGTTTGCAAAGTGGCGTCAGGAACAAACGAAGAAAGGCCACAACAAGGCTTCATATACCTTTCCATGGTTTTCCCCAGCCGCTCCACATGTCCCGGTTCAGTCCATTAACAGCACGGCGACCCTTGTACATTATAATGATCCCATTTACTCTATCCCGTGCACGCCTTTCACCCTCTTGCATGTTTAGGCCCCCCACTACTCACAATATTCTTCTCTCCATCCTTCCATCTCATTTATTTATTATTCATTTTGCTTTGTCGCTGTCTCCCGCGTTAGCGAGGTAGCGCAAGGAAACAGACGAAAGAATGGCCCAACCCGCCCACATACACATATATATACATACACGTCCACACACGCAAATATACATACCTATACATCTCAGTGTGCACATTTATATACACACACAGACATTTACATATGAACACATGTACATAATTCATACTGTCTGCCTTTTATCTATTCCCATCGCCACCTCACCACACATGGAATAACAACCCCCTCCCCCCTCATGTGTGCGAGGTAGCGCTAGGAAAAGACACCAAAGGCCCCATTCGTTCACACTCAGTCTCTAGCTGTCATGTAATAATGCACCGAAACCACAGCTCTTTTTCCTCATCCAGGCCCCACAAAACCTTCCATAGTTTACCCCACACGCTTCACATGCCCTGGTTCAATCCATTGACAGCACGTCGACCCCGGTATACCACATCGTTCCAATTCACTCTATTCCTTGCACGTCTTTAACCCTCCTACATTTTCAGGCTCCGATCACTCAAAATCTTTTTCACTCCATCTTTCCACCTCCAATTTGGTCTCCCACTTCTCCTCGTTCCCTCGACCTCCGACACATATATCCTCTTGGTCAATCTTTCCTCACTCATTCTCTCCATGTGCCCAAACCACTTCAAAACACCCTCTTCTGCTCTCTCAACCACGCTCTTTTTATTTCCACACATCTCTCTTACCCTTACGTTACTTACTCGATCAAACCACCTCACACCACACATTGTCCTCAAACATCTCATTTCCAGCACATCCATCCTCCTGCGCACAACTCTATCCATAGCCCACGCCTCGCAACCATACAACATTGTTGGAACCACTATTCCTTTAAACATACCCATTTTTGCTTTCCGAGATAATGTTCTCGACTTCCACACATTCTTCAAGGCTCCCAGGATTTTCGCCCCCTCCCCCACCCTATGATCCACTTCGGCTTCCATGGTTCCATCCGCTGCCAGATCCACTCCCAGATATCTAAAACACTTTACTTCCTCCAGTTTTTCTCCATTCAAACTTACCTCCCAATTGACTTGACCCTCAACCCTACTGTACCTAATAAACTTGCTCTTATTCACACTTACTCTTAACTTTCTTCTTTCACACACTTAACCAAACTCAGTCACCATCTTCTGCAGTTTCTCACATGAATCAGCCACCAGCGCTGTATCATATATATATATATATATATATATATATATATATATATATATATATATATATATATATATATATATTTTATTTATTATACTTTGTCGCTGTCTCCCGCGTTTGCGAGGTAGCGCAAGGAAACAGACGAAAGAAATGGCCCAACCCCCCCCATACACATGTATATACATACGTCCACACACGCAAATATACATACCTACACAGCTTTCCATGGCTTACCCCAGACGCTTCACATGCCTTGATTCAATCCACTGGCAGCACGTCAACCCCGGTATACCACATCGCTCCAATTCACTCTATTCCTTGCCCTCCTTTCACCCTCCTGCATGTTCAGGCCCCGATCACACAAAATCTTTTTCACTCCATCTTTCCACCTCCAATTTGGTCTCCCTCTTCTCCTTGTTCCCTCCACCTCCGACACATATATCCTCTTGGTCAATCTTTCCTCACTCATCCTCTCCATGTGCCCAAACCACTTCAAAACACCCTCTTCTGCTCTCTCAACCACGCTCTTTTTATTTCCACACATCTCTCTTACCCTTACGTTACTCACTCGATCAAACCACCTCACACCACACATTGTCCTCAAACATCTCATTTCCAGCACATCCATCCTCCTGCGCACAGCTCTATCCATAGCCCACGCCTCGCAACCATACAACATTGTTGGAACCACTATTCCCTCAAACATACCCATTTTTGCTTTCCGAGATAATGTTCTCGACTTCCACACATTCTTCAAGGCCCCCAGAATTTTCGCCCCCTCCCCCACCCTATGATCCACTTCCGCTTCCATGGTTCCATCCGTTGCCAGATCCACTCCCAGATATCTAAAACACTTCACTTCCTCCAGTTTTTCTCCATTCAAACTCACCTCCCAATTGACTTGACCCTCAACCCTACTGTACCTAATAACCTTGCTCTTATTCACATTTACTCTTAACTTTCTTCTTCCACACACTTTACCAAACTCAGTCACCAGCTTCTGCAGTTTCTCACATGAATCAGCCACCAGCGCTGTATCATCAGCGAACAACTGACTCACTTCCCAAGCTCTCTCATCCCCAACAGACTTCATACTTGCCCCTCTTTCCAAAACTCTTGCATTTACCTCCCTAACAACCCCATCCATAAACAGATTGAACAACCATGGAGACATCACACATCCCTGCCGCAAACCTACATTCACTGAGAACCAATCACTTTCCTCTCTTCCTACACGTACACATGCCTTACATCCTCGATAAAAACTTTTCACTGCTTCTAACAACTTTCCTCCCACACCATATATTCTTAATACCTTCCACAGAGCATCTCTATCAACTCTATCATATGCCTTCTCCAGATCCATAAATGCTACATACAAATCCATATATATTTTTTTTTTTTTTTTTTTTTTTTCTTTTTTGTCGCTGTCTCCCGCGTTTGCGAGGTAGCGCAAGGAAACAGACGAAAGAAATGGCCCCCCCCCCCCATACACATGTACATACACACGTCCACACACGCAAATATACATACCTACACAGCTTTCCATGGTTTACCCCAGACGCTTCACATGCCTTGATTCAATCCACTGACAGCACGTCAACCCCTGTATACCACATGACTCCAATTCACTCTATTCCTTGCCCTCCTTTCACCCTCCTGCATGTTCAGGCCCCGATCACACAAAATCTTTTTCACTCCATCTTTCCACCTCCAATTTGGTCTCCCTCTTCTCCTCGTTCCCTCCACCTCCGACACATATATCCTCTTGGTCAATCTCTCCTCACTCATTCTCTCCATGTGCCCAAACCATTTCAAAACACCCTCTTCTGCTCTCTCAACCACGCTCTTTTTATTTCCACACATCTCTCTTACCCTTACGTTACTTACTCGATCAAACCACCTCACACCACACATTGTCCTCAAACATCTCATTTCCAGCACATCCATCCTCCTGCGCACATCTCTATCCATAGCCCACGCCTCGCAACCATACAACATTGTTGGAACCACTATTCCCTCAAACATACCCATTTTCGCTTTCCGAGATAATGTTCTCGACTTCCACACATTTTTCAAGGCTCCCAAAATTTTCGCCCCCTCCCCCACCCTATGATCCACTTCCGCTTCCATGGTTCCATCCGCTGACAGATCCACTCCCAGATATCTAAAACACTTCACTTCCTCCAGTTTTTCTCCATTCAAACTCACCTCCCAATTGACTTGACCCTCACCCCTACTGTACCTAATAACCTTGCTCTTATTCACATTTACTCTCAACTTTCTTCTTCCACACACTTTACCAAACTCAGTCACCAGCTTCTGCAGTTTCTCACATGAATCAGCCACCAGCGCTGTATCATCAGCGAACAACAACTGACTCACTTCCCAAGCTCTCTCATCCCCAACAGACTTCATACTTGCCCCTCTTTCCAGGACTCTTGCATTTACCTCCCTTACAACCCCATCCATAAACAAATTAAACAACCATGGAGACATCACACACCCCTGCCGCAAACCTACATTCACTGAGAACCAATCACTTTCCTCTCTTCCTACACGTACACATGCCTTACATCCTCGATAAAAACTTTTCACTGCTTCTAACAACTTGCCTCCCACACCATATATTCTTAATACCTTCCACAGAGCATCTCTATCAACTCTATCATATGCCTTCTCCAGATCCATAAATGCTACATACAAATCCATTTGCTTTTCTAAGTATTTCTCACATACATTCTTCAAAGCAAACACCTGATCCACACATCCTCTACCACTTCTGAAACCGCACTGCTCTTCCCCAATCTGATGCTCTGTACATGCCTTCACCCTCTCGATCAATACCCTCCCATATAATTTACCAGGAATACTCAACAAACTTATACCTCTGTAATTTGAGCACTCACTCTTATCCCCTTTGCCTTTGTACAATGGCACTATGCACGCATTCCGCCAATCCTCAGGCACCTCACCATGAGTCATACATACATTAAATAACCTTACCAACCAGTCAACAATACAGTCACCCCCTTTTTTAATAAATTCCACTGCAATACCATCCAAACCTGCTGCCTTGCCGGCTTTCATCTTCCGCAAAGCTTTTACTACCTCTTCTCTGTTTACCAAATCATTTTCCCTAACCCTCTCACTTTGCACACCACCTCGACCAAAACACCCTATATCTGCCACTCTGTCATCAGACACATTCAACAAACCTTCAAAATACTCATTCCATCTCCTTCTCACATCACCGCTACTTGTTATCACCTCCCCATTTGCGCCCTTCACTGAAGTTCCCATTTGCTCCCTTGTCTTACGCACCCTATTTACCTCCTTCCAGAACATCTTTTTATTCTCCCTAAAATTTACTGATAGTCTCTCACCCCAACTCTCATTTGCCCTTTTTTTCACCTCTTGCACCTTTCTCTTGACCTCCTGTCTCTTTCTTTTATACTTCTCCCACTCAATTGCATTTTTTCCCTGCAAAAATCGTCCAAATGCCTCTCTCTTCTCTTTCACTAATACTCTTACTTCTTCATCCCACCACTCACTACCCTTTCTAAACAGCCCACCTCCCACTCTTCTCATGCCACAAGCATCTTTTGCGCAATCCATCACTGATTCCCTAAATACATCCCATTCCTCCCCCACTCCCCTTACTTCCATTGTTCTCACCTTTTTCCATTCTGTACACATATATATATATATATATATATATATATATATATATATATATATATATATATATATATATATATATATATATATATATATATATATATTCTTTCTTTCATACTATTTGCCATTTCCCGCGTTAGCAAGGTAGCGTTAAGAACAGAGGACTGGGCCTCTGAGGGAATATCCAGGTGAGGATATATATATATATATATATATATATATATATATATATATATATATATATATATATATATATGTATGTGTGTGTGTGTGTGTGCCTGTGTGTGTGTGTGTGTGTGTGTGTGTGTGTGTGTGTGTGTGTGTGTGTTGATCACACTCATCCATGATGATAGTTATGAAGGTGAAATCGCAATTCAGTAGGAGTTCAGATAATTTTGTTTAACATGTAATTTTTCAATAATGCAATACCACGTGTTTCACGGCGACAGTCCTCCTCATTAGGTGCAAACAGTTCATAAAGCTTTTTAAATCCCAACACCACCCCACAATGGCCTGACCATTAAAGGGAAAATGTCGGGTTTAGGGGGATGCCATTTGATTAAGATGGTTTGTTTGGGGGTGGTTGACGGGTAACTTTTTTTTTATGTTATCGTTTCTTGATAAGTCTTTCATAGTGATTTGGGCGATGATAGGATGTGCTTTAAAGTTACCTAGGAACGAATTAAAGAGATAAGGGAAAGTATTTACGTATTTTGGAGGAAGTGTAAGACCTTGTCTTTTAAGATTTGCCATAGCATAGTTGTTGCGAAAGACATGAGAAGGTAGATGGTTCCAAAGCTTTGAAGTGTAGGGCAAGAAAGAGATATCAAAGCGGTCCCACTTGGGCTGCCATCGACCACAGCTTGCCGATTATTGCGTGGTCTAGCTAGTGGTGGGGGAACACAAGCAACCAGCTCTTGGGAACAAAAGCAAAAGTAATACCTATAGAAGAGGAAAAGTGAACCAACTTTGCGGCTTTAGGCAAAAGGGTCAAATCAAGAGGTTAGCCTGGGAAAGTTTACAGGTCAGACCGCTTTCGACTCATCTGTAAGTGAGGATGCAGAGCAAGAACCACCTGAGATGTGAGAGCAGTACTATATACAAGGACGAATCAGTCCTCTATATATACGAAACAACTGTTCAGAAGGAAAAAGTTCCGTCATCTAGACAGTACACCCGGTTTCATAGAGGCAGACTTAGCTATTCCCGTAATGTTGAGTTTCAAAGAGAGTGGATATTGCAGTAATGCCAAGTATGTTCACTGCGCCAAGAGGTGGAATTACAGAACCGTTAAAGACGAGACGAGAGTTGTAATGAGTTTTCGATAGTGATGAGTAGAAACTTAGTCTTGAAGGCATTAAAATTAACTAGATTTCGTCTACCCCGCTGAGATATCCTGTACAAGTATAAGTTTATTGAGGAAGCTGTGTCAAGATGAAATGCAGATCGAGTGAGAGCAGGAGGAGCAAAATTGAAGGATGTGGATGAATGCAGTGTTGAGTCGTCAGCGCATGAGTGCATTTGATTTTTTGTGGAAGAGAGGAAATTGTTGAAGAAAAGAAGAAAAAGTTTAAGAGACCAGAGGGAATCTTGAGGGACACCGCTGTTGTTGGAGAAAAGAAAAGCTGATCCATTAACAGCCACAGAGGTAGATCGGCCGGGGAGAAAGCTAGATATGAAGAAGCAAAGTGAGGGAGGGAAGCCGAAAGCTTTTGTTACGTCAACTAAACATGACTCCCCAAAATATTTCAGGGATGGTGACCAAACATTAGTAAGATAGGAGAAAATATCACCAGTGAATCTCTCCTAACCTAAACCTTACTGGTGATCAGAGTGTGTTAAGGAGATGGGGGTTGAGGAGGAATTCAAATACTTTGGAAATGGTAAATGTTAAAGCAATGGGACATCAGTTGGAGGGGTCAGAACGGTCACCCTTCTTAGGGTTGGGATTTATCACTGCATGTTTCCAGGGAAAAGGAAACGTTTTGGGAATAAACAGAAACGGAACAGACGGGCAAGCACAGATGCAAGTTCTGAGGCACACTCAGTACACGGTAATGGATGCCATCAGGACCATAAGCCTTACCAGTGTCCAGTGAGAAAAGCACTTCGCGAACAGTCCAGAAAGAGACTACGGGGTAGGGCGCTGGATTAGCAAAAGTAGCATCAGAGGGTGAAGGAAAGTTATAGTCATCCAAGGTGGAATTTGTCGACGGCAGAGACAGCTGTAGTACCGTCAGAACGGAAAAGTGAAGGAAAGGTAGAGAGACAGAAGTCGTTAGAGATGCCCTTAGCTAAAGACCAGAAAGACCTATCACTAGATAACGAGAGGTTATCGCACTTCCTTTGAGTAAGGAACGCTTTGACTTACGTATAACGTACTTGCAGTGATTTCAGGCACAGATAAAAGCTGATTGGGAGTCAGAACAGGAACAGATGAAAATTGATTTTGAAGAAGAGGTCGCCTTGGAGGGAAAGGGGATAAATGCTTCCATTCCCACAAGAATGACCCCTGCTATGTGTTTGGCGATGCTTCTGCTGGCGGAGGCAGGAGCATCATCACATATGAGACAGTAATTTACCCATGGAAAGTCAGAAAAGAAGATACCTAAGTTATGCCAGTCAGCTTTGTTGAGGTACCAGAATTTACACTTAAAAGTTGCTACCGGAGGGGGAGGTGCCGATAGAATAGGTACATGTATGAGAGTGTGATCGGATGAAGCAACTGGGGGATTGTGTAGCTACTGCAGGATGGACGAGAAGCGAAAAAACAGATCTCGAATATTCGGAGTGTGGTCACAGCAATCAGAAATATGGGTAGGGCGGGAAAGAATTAGCTCTAAATCACTGAGAACGAAGAAGGTAATGGCTTCAGTTCCTCCACCATCCGTATGGAAGGAATTCAACCAGTCTCTTTGGTGAACTCTGAAATCCCCGTAGTTAAGGATCTTGGTTTGCAGATGAGAGGATGCAGAGGTCTCATGGCAGGAGTTAAGATAGGCGAAGAAAGATATAAAATTTGAACAATTAGGAGAGCAATAGGCGAAACAGAGGAAGTGTGGTAGTTTTGGGACAGACCTGGAACATAATGTCAAAGTTTGGGGACTCAAGGTCCTTGAGACGTGCAACAGGTGTGTTGATGTTGGAATAAGCACAAACATCACCTCTGAACCGGAATCTTGAGTGGAGATTGTAACTGGATAAGGAAAATGGATTAGTGCGAACATCACTAGACAACTGTATCTCAGAGAGAAGTAAGATATTAGAAGAGGGATTAGATAGATGGTGTTCAGCAGAGGATAGATTACTAGAGAGACCACAAATGTTAGTTTAGTGAATACAGAAAGAGGAAGGTCTAACAGAGAGTGAAAGGTCGTGGAAGAGGCCGCAACTACTACTGTACGAGCCATCCCTTTCATTGGCAGTAGAGTCATGCAGAAACCAGTAGATTCTTAGCACTCGATGATGCAGGGGACAAGGGACCATAGAGTTGTTGGACTCAGTCATGATAATACTTAAAACTGTATGAGTGATCAGGTGTCGGCTAGAGTACTTATGTGAGAAAAATAAGAGAAGTTTAAGGAGATGTATAGAGCTTGTAAGGAGAAGATGGCGGGACTAGTCCGGTAGTCTTGTTTTTATGGGACAGAAAGTAAGACTAGCAATCCTGACATGGAGAGTGTAAGATGGTTCCAGTGCTGGTTCCAGTGCACGGAACCATATATATATATATATATAGTGAAACGAAGCTCAAGGGTAAAGGGGAAGAGTGGTTTGGAAATGTCTGGGGAGTGAAGTCAGGGGTTAGTGAGAGGACAAGAGCAAGGGAAGGAGTAGCAATACTCCTGAAACAGGAGTTGTGGGAGTATGTGATAGAATGTAAGAAAGTAAATTCTCGATTAATATGGGTAAAATTGAAAGTTGATGGAGAGAGGTGGGTGATTATTGGTGCATATGCACCTGGGCATGAGAAGAAAGATCATGAGAGGCAAGTGTTTTGGGAGCAGCTAAATGAGTGTGTTAGCGGTTTTGATGCACGAGACCGGGTTATAGTGATGGGTGATTTGAATGCAAAGGTGAGTAATGTGGCAGTTGAGGGAATAATTGGTATGCATGGGGTGTTCAGTGTTGTAAATGGAAATGGTGAAGAGCTTGTAGATTTATGTGCTGAAAAAGGACTGATGATTGGGAATACCTGGTTTAAAAAGCGAGATATACATAAGTATACTTATGTAAGTAGGAGAGATGGCCAGAGAGCGTTATTGGATTACGTGTTAATTGACAGGCGTGCGAAAGAGAGACTTTTGGATGTTAATGTGCTGAGAGGTGCAACTGGAGGGATGTCTGATCATTATCTTGTGGAGGCTAAGGTGAAGATTAGTATGGGTTTTCAGAAAAGAGGAGTGAATGTTGGGGTGAAGAAGGTGGTGAGAGTAAGTGAGCTTGGGAAGGAGACCTGTGTGGGGAAGTACCAGGAGAGACTGTGTACAGAATGGAAAAAGGTGAGAACAATGGAAGTAAGGGGAGTCGGGGAGGAATGGGATGTATTTAGGGAATCAGTGATGGATTGCGCAAAAGATGCTTGTGGCATGAGAAGAGTGGGAGGTGGGCTGTTTAGAAAGGGTAGTGTGTGGTGGGATGAAGAAGTAAGAGTATTAGTGAAAGAGAAGAGAGAGGCATTTGGACGATTTTTGCAGGGAAAAAATGCAATTGAGTGGGAGAAGTATAAAAGAAAGAGACAGGAGGTCAAGAGAAAGGTGCAAGAGGTGAAAAAAAGGGCAAATGAGAGTTGGGGTGAGAGACTATCAGTAAATTTTAGGGAGAATAAAAAGATGTTCTGGAAGGAGGTAAATAGGGTGCGTAAGACAAGGGAGCAAATGGGAACTTCAGTGAAGGGCGTAAATGGGGAGGTGATAACAAGTAGCGGTGATGTGAGAAGGAGATGGAATGAGTATTTTGAAGGTTTGTTGAATGTGTCTGATGACAGAGTGGCAGATATAGGGTGTTTTGGTCGAGGTGGTGTGCAAAGTGAGAGGGTTAGGGAAAATGATTTGGTAAACAGAGAAGAGGTAGTGAAAGCTTTGCGGAAGATGAAAGCCGGCAAGGCAGCAGGTTTGGATGGTATTGCAGTGGAATTTATTAAGAAAGGGGGTGACTGTATTGTTGACTGGTTGGTAAGGTTATTTAATGTATGTATGACTCATGGTGAGGTGCCTGAGGATTGGCGGAATGCGTGCATAGTGCCATTGTACAAAGGCAAAGGGGATAAGAGTGAGTGCTCAAATTACAGAGGTATAAGTTTGTTGAGTATTCCTGGTAAATTATATGGGAGGGTATTGATTGAGAGGGTGAAGGCATGTACAGAGCATCAGATTGGGGAAGAGCAGTGCGGTTTCAGAAGTGGTAGAGGATGTGTGGATCAGGTGTTTGCTTTGAAGAATGTATGTGAGAAATACTTAGAAAAGCAAATGGATTTGTATGTAGCATTTATGGATCTGGAGAAGGCATATGATAGAGTTGATAGAGATGCTCTGTGGAAGGTATTAAGAATATATGGTGTGGGAGGCAAGTTGTTAGAAGCAGTGAAAAGTTTTTATCGAGGATGTAAGGCATGTGTACGTGTAGGAAGAGAGGAAAGTGATTGGTTCTCAGTGAATGTAGGTTTGCGGCAGGGGTGTGTGATGTCTCCATGGTTGTTTAATTTGTTTATGGATGGGGTTGTAAAGGAGGTAAATGCAAGAGTCCTGGAAAGAGGGGCAAGTATGAAGTCTGTTGGGGATGAGAGAGCTTGGGAAGTGAGTCAATTGTTGTTCGCTGATGATACAGCGCTGGTGGCTGATTCATGTGAGAAACTGCAGAAGCTGGTGACTGAGTTTGGTAAAGTGTGTGGAAGAAGAAAGTTGAGAGTAAATGTGAATAAGAGCAAGGTTATTAGGTACAGTAGGGGTGAGGGTCAAGTCAATTGGGAGGTGAGTTTGAATGGAGAAAAACTGGAGGAAGTGAAGTGTTTTAGATATCTGGGAGTGGATCTGTCAGCGGATGGAACCATGGAAGCGGAAGTGGATCATAGGGTGGGGGAGGGGGCGAAAATTTTGGGAGCCTTGAAAAATGTGTGGAAGTCGAGAACATTATCTCGGAAAGCAAAAATGGGTATGTTTGAGGGAATAGTGGTTCCAACAATGCTGTATGGTTGCGAGGCGTGGGCTATGGATAGAGATGTGCGCAGGAGGATGGATGTGCTGGAAATGAGATGTTTGAGGACAATGTGTGGTGTGAGGTGGTTTGATCGAGTAAGTAACGTAAGGGTAAGAGAGATGTGTGGAAATAAAAAGAGCGTGGTTGAGAGAGCAGAAGAGGGTGTTTTGAAATGGTTTGGGCACATGGAGAGAATGAGTGAGGAGAGATTGACCAAGAGGATATATGTGTCGGAGGTGGAGGGAACGAGGAGAAGAGGGAGACCAAATTGGAGGTGGAAAGATGGAGTGAAAAAGATTTTGTGTGATCGGGGCCTGAACATGCAGGAGGGTGAAAGGAGGGCAAGAAATAGAGTGAATTGGAGTTATGTGGTATACAGGGGTTGACGTGCTGTCAGTGGATTGAAGCAAGGCATGTGAAGCGTCTGGGGTAAACCATGGAAAGCTGTGTAGGTATGTATATTTGCGTGTGTGGACGTGTGTATGTACATGTGTATGGGGGGGGGGGGGGGGGGTGGGGCCATTTCTTTCGTCTGTTTCCTTGCGCTACCTCGCAAACGCGGGAGACAGCGACAAAGTATAAAAAAAAAAAAAAAAAATATATATATATATATATATATATATATATATATATATATATATATATATATATATATATATATATATATATATATATATATATATATATATATTCATCCCTGGGGATAGGGGAGAAAGAATACTTCCCACGCATTCCTCACATGTCGTAGAAGGCGACTAAAGGGGACGGGAGCGGGGGCCAGAAACCCTCCCCTCCTTGTATTTTTAACTTTCTAAAAGGGGAAACAGAAGAAGGAGTCACGCGAGGAATGCTCATCCTCCTCGAAGGCTCAGATTGGGGTGTCTAAATGTGTGTGGATGTAACCAAGATGAGAAAAAAGGAGAGATAGGTAGTATGTATGAGGAAAGGAACCTGGATGTTTTGGCTCTGAGTGAAACAAAGCTCAAGGGTAAAGGGGAAGAGTGGTTTGAGAATGTCTTGGGAGTAAAGTCAGGGGTTAGTGAGAGGACAAGAGCAAGGGAACGAGTAGCACTATTCCTGAAACAGGAGTGGTGGGAGTATGTGATAGAGTGTAAGAAAGTAAACTTTAGGTTGATATGGGTAAAACTGAAAGTTGATGGAGAGAGATGGGTGATTATTGGTGCATATGCACCTGAGCATGAGAGGCAAGTGTTTTGGGAGCAGCTGAATGAGTGTGTTAGTGGTTTTGATGCACAAGACCGGATTATAGTGATGGGTGATTTGAATGCAGAGGTAAGTAATGTGGCAGTTGAGGGAATAATTTGTGTACATGGGGTGTTCAGTGTTGTAAATGGAAAGGGTGAAGAGGTTGTAGATTTATGTCCTGAAAAAGGACTGGTGATTGAGAATACCTGGTTTAAAAAGAGAGATATACATAAGTATACATATGTAAGTAGGAGAGATGGCCAGAGAGTGTTATTGGATTACGTGTTAATTGATAGCTGCGCGAAAGAGAGACTTTCGGATGTTAATGTGCTGACAGGTGCAAGTGGAGGGATGTCTGATCATTATCTTGTGGAGGCGAAGGTGAAGATTTGTAGAAGTTTTCAGAAAAGAAGAGAGAATGTTGGGGTGAAGAGAGTGGTGAGAGTAAGTGAGCTTGGGAAGGAGACTTGTGTGAGGAAGTACCAGGAGAGACTGAGTACAGAATGGAAAAAGGTGAGAACAAAGGAGGTAAGGGGAGTGGGGGAGGAATAGGATGTATTTAGGGAAGCAGTGATGGCTTGCGCAAAAGATGCTTGTGGCATGACAAGCGTGGGAGGTGGGCAGATTAGAAATGGTAGTGAGTGGTGGGATGAAGAAGTAAGATTATTAGTGAAAGAGAAGAGAGAGGCATTTGGACGATTTTTGCAAGGAAATAATGCAAATAAGTGGGAAATGTATAAAAGAAAGAGGCAGGAGGTCAAGAGAAAGGTGCAAGAGGTGTCCACCTCGGACACATATATCCTCTTGGTCAATCTTTCCTCACTCATTCTCTCCATGTGACCAAACCATTTCAAAACTCCCTCTTCTGCTCTCTCAACCACACTCTTTTTATTTCCACACATCTCTCTTACCCTTACATTACTTACTCGATCAAACCACCTCACACCACATATTGTCCTCAAACATCTCATTTCCAGCACATCCACCCTCCTGCGCACAACTCTATCCGTAGCCCACGCCTCGCAACCATACAACATTGTTGGAACCACTATTCCTTCAAACATACCCATTTTTGCTTTCCGAGATAATGTTCTCGACTTCCAAACATTCTTCAAGGCTCCCAGAATTTTCGCCCCCTCCCCTACCCTATGATTCACTTCCGCTTCCATGGTTCCATCCGCTGCCAGATCCACTCCCAGATATCTAAAGCACTTTACTTCCTCCAGTTTTTCTCCATTCAAACTTACCTCCCAATTGATTTGACCCTCAACCCTACTGTACCTAATTACCTTGCTCTCATTCATATTTACTCTTAACTTTCTTCTTTCACACACTTTACCAAACTCAGTCACCATCTTCTGCAGTTTCTCACATGAATCAGCCACCAGCGCTGTATCATCCGCGAACAACAACAGACTCACTTCCCAAGCTCTCTCATCCACAACAGACTGCATACTTGCCCCTCTTTCCAAAACTCTTGCATTCACCTCCCTAACAACCCCATCCATAAACAAATTAAACAACCATGGAGACATCACACACCCCTGCCGCAAACCTACATTCACTGAGAACCAATCACTTTCCTCTCTTCCTACACGTACACATGCCTTACATCCTCGATAAAAACTTTTCACTGCTTCTAACAACTTTCCTCCCACACCATATATTCTTAATACCTTCCACAGAGCATCTCTATCAACTCTATCATATGCCTTCTCCAGATCCATAAATGCTACATACAAGTCCATTTGCTTTTCTAAGTATTTCTCACATACATTCTTCAAAGCAAACACCTGATCCACACATACTCTACCACTTCTGAAACCACACTGCTCTTCCCCAATCTGATGCTCTGTACATGCCTTCACCCTCTCAATCAATACCCTCCCATATAATTTCCCAGGAATGCTCAACAAACTTAAACCTCTGTAATTTGAACACTCGCCTTTGTCCCCTTTGCCTTTGTACAATGGCACTATGCAAGCATTCCGCCAATCCTCAGGCACCTCACCATGAATCATACATACATTAGATAACCTTACCAACCAGTCAACAGTACAATCACCCCCTTTTTAAATAAATTCCACTGCAATTCCATCCAAACCAGCTGCCTTGCCAGCTTTCATCTTCCGCAAATCTTTTACTACCTCTTCTCTGTTTACTAAATAATTTTCCCTAACCCTTTCACTTTGCACACCACCTCGACCAAAACACACTATATCTGCAACTCAATCATCAAACACATTCAACAAACCTTCAAAATACTCACCCCATCTCATTCTCACATCACCACTACTTGTTATCACCTCCCCATTAGCCCCTATTAGCCCCCTTTACTGAAGTTCCCATTTGTTCCCTTGTCTTCCGCACTTTATTTACCTCCTTCCAAAACATCTTTTTACTCTCCCTAAAATTTAATGATACTCTCTCACCCCAACTCTCATTTGCCCTCTTTTTCACCTCTTGCACCTTTCTCTTGACCTCCTGCCTCTTTCTTTTATACATCTCCCACTCATTTGCATTATTTCCCTGCAAACATCGTCCAAATGCCTCTCTCTTCTCTCTCACGAATAATCTTACTTCTTCATCCCACCACTCACTACCCTTTCTAATCAACCCACCTCCCACGCTTCCCATGACACAAATATCTTTTGCGCAAGCCATCACTGCTTCCCTAAATACATCCCATTCCTCTCCCACTCCCCTTACCTCCTTTGTTCTCACCTTTTCCATTCTGTATTCAGTCTCTCCTGGTACTTCCTCACACAAGTCTCCTTTCCAAGCTCACTTACTCTCACCACTCTCTTCACCCCAACATTCTCACTTCTTTTCTGAAAACTTCTACAAATCTTCACCTTCGCCTTCACAAGATAATGATCAGACATCCCTCCAGTTGCACCTCTCAGCACATTAACATCCAAAAGTCTCTCTTTCGCACGCCTATCAATTAACACGTAATTCAATAACGCTCTCTGGCCATCTCTCCTACTTACATAATTATACTTATGTATATCTCTCTTTTTGAACCAGGTATTCCCAATCACCAGTCCTTTTCCATTTACAACACTGAACACCCTAAATATACCAATTATTCCCTCAACTGCCACATTAACACCTTTGCATTGAAATCACCCATCACTAAAACCCGGTCTCGTGCATCAAAACCACTAACACACTCATTCAGCTGCTCCCAAAACACTTGCCTCTCATGATCTTTCTTCTCATGCCCAGGTGCATGTGCACCAATAATCACTCATCTCTCTCCATCAACTTTCAATTTTACCCATATCAATCTAGAGTTTACTTTCTTACACTCTATCACATACTCCCACCACTCTTGTTTCAGGAGTAGTGCTACTCCTTCACTTGTCCTCCCACTAACCTCTGACTTTACTCCTAAGACATTCCCAAACCACTCTTCCCCTTTACTCTTGAGCTTCGTTTCACTCAGAGCCAAAACATCCAGGTTCCTTTCCTCAAACATACTACCTATCTCTCCTTTTTTCCCATCTTGGTTACATCCACACACATTTAGACACCCCAACATATATATATATATATATATATATATATATATATATATATATATATATATATATATATATATATATATATATATATTTTTTTTTTTTTTTTTTTTTTTTTATAATTTTCCAAAAGAGGGAACAGAGAATTGGGCCAGGTGAGGGTATTCCCTCAAGGCCCAGTCCTCTGTTCTTAACGCTACCTCGCTAATGCGGGAAATGGCGAATAGTTTGAAAAAAAAAAAAAATATATATATATATATATATATATATATATATATATATATCATTAGTGAAGATTCATACTTATTTGAAATAATGTCACATTTAAAGCTTGGCTTGTTATCCATAACAGATGCCAGGCATTTCAATATATTTCATAAATGGTTGCATTATGAAATTAGCATCGGGCAGGCAGGAGCGAGGGACGGGTTGCACGGCAGCAAGAGCCAGGTACGGGTTGCATCATCCATTATGGCCGTCAATCAGCACGAATTTGGTCCTTCGTCGTGATCTGGTGACCAATTAACCCATGGCCTTAAAACAGAACTGATTTCCTAGAATTTGATAGCAGAGACGGGGCTCTAGTTCCGTCCTTCACCTGTTATCATGTTGAATAACATAGTTATTTCTATAATCAACCTCAGTATATTCTGCATATTAATGAAGGTGATAATCAGTAACCCAGTGTTTCCTCAGTAGGTCAGGTTGGCGGTAATTAAAGTTTTTCGTTTCACATGTCCAACATGTGTTCCAGATGTCTTCGGTTTTGAAGATGTTCAGCGAAACATTTAACTCAAAGTACATATTATGGGATTTTCAGTCGTGACTCCAATATGCTTTTCTAAAGAATATATTTATATTTGTATTCATATTAATTTATTATACTTTGTCGCTGTCTCCCTTTAGCGAGGTAGCGCAACGATACAGACAAAAGAATGGCCCAACCCACCCACATACACATGTGTAAACATAAAGCCCACACACGCACATGTGCATACCTATACATTTCAACTTGTTTGTTTATTGTCGGTTGTTTTGTGATGATGTAAATTGACGTCTCTTGTTCTGAAACCACACTGCTCCTCCGCAGTCTAATGCTCTGCACATGTCTTCACCCTCTCAATCAATATCCTTGTATACAACTTACCAGGTATACTCAACAAACTTAATATATATATATATATATATATATATATATATATATATATATATATATATATATATATATATATATATATATAGGGTGGGGGAGGGGCAAAAGTTCTGGGAGCGTTGAAGAATGTGTGGAAGTCGAGAACATTATCTCGGAAAGTGAAAATGGGTATGTTTGAAGGAATAGAGGTTCCAACAATGTTATATGGTTGCGAGGCGTGGGCTATGGATAGAGTTGTGCGGAGAAGGGTGGATGTGCTGGAAATGAGATGCTTGAGGACAATATGTGGTGTGAGGTGGTTTGATCGAGAAAGTAATAATAGGGTAAGAGAGATGTGTGGTAATAAAAAGAGTGTGGTTGAGAGAGCAGAAGAGGGTGTCTTGAAATGGTTTGGTCACATGGAGAGAATGAGAGAATGAGTAAGGAAAGATTGACAAAGAGGATATATGTGTCAGAGGTGGAGGGAGCGAGGAAAAGTGGGAGATCAAATTGGAGGTGGAAAGATGGAGTCAAAAAGACTTTGATCGGGGCCTGAACATGCAGGAGGGTTAAAGGCGTGCAAGGAACAGAGTAAATTGGAACGATGTGGTATACCGGGGTCGACGTGCTGTCAATGGATTGAACCAGGGCATGTGAAGCGTCTGGGGTAAACCATGGAAAGTTGTGTGGGGCCTGGATGTGGAAAGGGAGCTGTGGTTTCGGTGCATTATTACGTGACAGCTAGAGACTGAGTGTGAACGAATGTGGCCTTTGCTGCCTTTTCCTAGCGCTACTTCGCACACATGAGGGGGGAGGGGTTGTTATTTCATCTGTGGCGGGGTGGCGATGGGAATGAATAAAGGCAGACAGTATGAATTATGTACATGTGTATATATGTATATGTCTGTGTGTGTATATATATATATATATATGTATGCGTTGAGATGTATAGGTGTGTATATTTGCGTGTGTGGACGTGTATATATATACATGTGTATGTGGGTGGGTTGGGCCATTCTTTCGTCTGATTCCTTGTGCTACCTCGCTAACGCGGGGGACAGCGACAAAGTATAATAAATAAATATAGATATAAATATATGTATAACCCTGAGGATAAGGGAGAAAGAATACATTCCACGCATTCCCCATGTGTCACAGAAGGCGACGAAAGGGAACGAGAGCGGGGGGCTAGACAACATATATATATATATATATATATATATATATATATATATATATATATATATATATATATATATATATATATATATACATATATACATATATATATATATATATATATATATATATATATATATATATATATATATATATATATATATATATATATACACATGTACATAATTCATACTGTCTGCCCTTATTCATTCTCGTCGCCACCCCGCCACACGTGAAAAGACAACCCCCTCCCACCGCATGTGCGCGAGGTCGCGCAAGGAAAAGACAACAAAGGCCACATTCGTTCACACTCAGTCTATAGCTGTCATGAATATTGCACCAAAACCACAGCTCCCTTTCCACATCCAGGCCCCACAAAACTTTCCATGGTTTACCCCAGACGCCTCACATGCCCTGGATCAATACATTGACAGCACGTCGACCCCGGTATACCACATCGTTCCAAGTCACTCTATTCCTTGCACGCCTTTTATCCTCCTACATGTTCAGGCACTGATCACTCAAAATCTTTTTCACACCATCTTTCCACCTCCAGTTTGGTCTCCCACTTCTCCTCGTTCCCTCCACCTCTGACACATATATCCTCTTTGTCAATCTCTCCCCACTCATTCTCTCCATGTGACCAAACCATTTCAAAACGCCCTCTTCTGCTCTCTCAACCACACTCTTTTTATTACCACACATCTCTCTTACCCTATTATTACTTACTCGATCAAACCACCTCACACCTCATATTGTCCTCAAACATCTCATTTCCGACACATCCACCCTCCTCCGCACAACTCTATCTATAGCCCAGGCCTCGCAACCATATAGCATTGTTGGAACCACTAATCCTTCAAACATACCCATTTTTCTTTTTCCAGATAACGTTCTCGACCTCCACACATTTTTCAACGCTCCCAGAACTTTCGCACCCTTCCCCACCCAATGATTCACTTCCGCTTCCATGGTTCCATCTGCTGCCAAATCCATTCCCAGATATCTAAAACACTTCACTTCCTCCAGTTTTCCTTCATTCAAACTTACCTCCCAATTGACTTGACCCTCAACCCTACTCTACCTAATAACCTTGGTCTTATTCACATTTACTCTCAGCTTTCTTCTTTCACACATTTTACCAAACTCGGCCACCAGCTTCTGCAGTTTCTCACCCGAATCATCCACCAGCGCTGAATCATCAGCGAACAACAACTGACTCACTTCCCAAGCTCTCTCGTCCACAACAGATTGCATAATTGCCCCTCTTTTCAAAACTCTTGCATTCCCCTCCCTAACAACCCCATCCATAAACAAATTTATCAACCATAGAGACATCACGCACCCCTGCCGCAAACCAACATTCACTGAGAACCAATCACTTTCCTCTCTTCCTACTCGTACACATGCCTTAGATCCTCGATAAAAACTTTTCACTGCTTCTAACAACTTACCTTCCACAACATATATTCTTCCACAGAGCATCTGTATCAACTCTATCATATGCCTTCTCCAGATCCATAAATGCTACATGCAAATCCATTTGCTTTTCTAAGTATTTCTCATATACATTTTTCAAAGCAAACACCTGATCCACACATCCTTTACCACTTCTGAAACCACACTGCTCTTCCCCAGTCTGATGCTCTGTACATGTCTTCACCCTCTCAATCAATACCCTCCCATATAATTTCCCAGGAATATTCAACAAACTTATACCTCTGTAATTTGAGCACTCACTGTTATCCTCTTTGCCTTTGTATAGTGGCACTATGCACGCATTCCGCCAATCCTCAGGCACCTCACCATGAGTCATACATTCAATAAATAACCTTACCAACCAGTCAACAATACAGTCACCCCCTTTTTTAATAAATTCCACCGCAATACCATCCAGACCCGCTGCCTTGCCGGCTTTCATCTTCCGCAAAGCTTTTACTACCTCTTGTCTGTTTACCAAATCATTCTCTCTAACCCTCTGACTTTGCACACCACCTCGACCAAAACACCCTATATTTGCCACTCTATCATCAAACACACTCAACAAACCTTCAAAATACTCATTCCATCTCATTCTCACATCGCCACTACTTGTTATCACCTCCCCATTAGCCCCCTTCACTGATGTTCCCATTTGTTCTCTTGTCTCACGCACTTTATTTACCTCCCTCCAAAACATCTTTTTATTCTCCCTAAAATTTAATGATATATATATATATATATATATATATATATATATATATATATATATATATATATATATATATATATATATATATATATATATATATATGATAACTTATGGAGTACAAGCTCTTGTAAGTTAGTTCAGTGTGGTAGGATTAAAAATTTTTACGGTAAATAAGAGAACCATTATTGATTTTCTTTGTATGGTAGAAGTTACATATATCCCTGCAAGATTTAAAAAGCGACTTCTTAGAATATTTCCATGTTCCTTTTCCAGCTGTGTGGACGTCAGTGGGTGTTGTCTGTCTAGCAGTGCTGTTCTTCCCGATGTAACTTCATCGAAAAGGGCATTTTAAATTCACTTGGCAACACTGCACCATCTGGTGCAAGAAGGTTGGTAATTTGTCTGGTTCTGGTAATACTGCCATCTCCGGAGAAGGTAATATGTGTCGGAGTTTGGTGACCCAGCACCTTCAGCTGAGGTCTTGCTGAGGTTATTGTGTGGTCAGCGGAATTGGTAAGATCCAGAAAGTTCAGTAAGCCATAGGTACTCCATATATATAGTACCCGAAAACTAAAGTATGCCTCAGTCATGACCATGTCGATTGAAAGGTAGAAATACGCATTACGTGATTAAAGAAGAACATATACATTAGGCATTCAGATTATCTGTTTGCTGTTTGTGGATCTATCTGTTGAATGTGGGAAGATTATAAGAAGAGTATTCAAGGAATTATGGGCGGAATAACGTCATAATCTTTCCTCGGTCATCTTTCCGTTCTTTAGTTGTGGATTCAGTCCTTCGAACTGACATCATGGACATTGACTCGAATTCTACTGTCATACCCATGAGCAATGGAGTAAGTAACCAATAGAGTATCGGAAATATAATCATGAACTTTAAGACTGGAAATCTTTGCCTAAAATCCGATCAACACCAAGGTCCCCAGGTGGGGATATATGAGCACCTCTGGCGAACTGATGATGAAATACGAGCTCGACTGCGACTTCGTTAGGCCAATGAGAGGTGCCACAGCTGCTGAGTGAGAGGCAGCCTTGGCCGTGCACCAGATGCGTGACCCGCGGACCACAAGGAACCCAAATGAAATGATGATGGTCTGAAATGATACGAACCAGAGAAGAATGAAGGAGGTGCGGAGACGATGCGAAGAGGAGAGGTTCGTGATGGGTGAGTGTTGCCGTGGTGGTTCATGATGAACAAAAACAAGAGTGTGTTGCTGTATTGATTCATGACAAAGTGTTGCTATGATGGTTCGTGATGAATAGAATCGTGTTGACTGATTGAGTGATAAGTTTATTGGGATAAAGGTATTACAAAATCTCAAGGGGATGAGGTGATAAGTTGTCCCCATTCACATACAAGAATGTCCCCACCCCAGAGATTAAGATAATTATACAAATAATAGTTATGATATAGGTGATCAGTATCTATATTTCTTTAAAATTTCATCCATTTCCCCATTGTTACACAGCCATTCAGTTAGCGTGTTTAGATTTTCAATCCGTGCATTCTAAATTCTCCCAGTGAGTGATATTCCAGTACATAATGAGGCAAGGTGTGGGATCTGAATCTTCTACATACTCTACAGTCTTTATCTTGCTCACTTCTTACCGATACAAGCTTCCAGTAATAGCTATAACCCAATCTGAACCTCTTCAAAACAGTCATTCCACCTACTCTTAGTTCTCCCCGTATGTAGACTTTGTGTTATTAAGAACATTTACATAATGTTTCATTGTTTCAATCTTCTCATATATTTCGTTCCTTCTCAACTCATCTTCTATCTGTTACTTTTCCCTCATTGTGTCCCATAACTGTTTCAAGATGTGAATAGATACGATATCTGCCTCGGCCTTTGGTTTCCATATAAGCCACTTTGGTAAGTGCGATAACCACGTGTGAGGGAAGCAGTGTAAAGTGAACATTATTACTTTGATTAATTATTACATGTACAAATCTCCACGAGAGTCCAGTCCACATAACATGTAATAGTTCGCTTAACATATCGTAACTTGGTCTCTTTTACGTCACTAGCATAAAAACGATGCTAATCCTTTAATTGATATGTAAATGTATCTGAGAAAAACATATGATCTATATTGAGTGAAGCGCCACTGTGGTTCGTTAGATGTTGATGAACTGCTTTATTCTGAATAATTTGTCTATCATCCCTCGGAGTTGGGAGATGATAGATTAGCAATTATCTTCACATTAATGAAAATCATTTTCAAAACCCCGATTTTTATGCAAAGTCGTAACATTATCTTTATCTTCAAATTTGTCACACTTGATGTCCACGTAACTTTTCCTTAGTTTCCGACGCTTCATATAACCTCCCCAGTACAGAGAATTTTTTCACGCGAAGGAATTTGTGGGTTTATGCGTTTCTCACTTTTGCATATCACTTGTGTCCCTCTGTTGTAGAGCCAGATAACACCGAAGGGACGAGGCTGCTGTTCATTCTGACATAACCAAGGATCTTGTAAGTTAGTCTCTGGAAAAGACTACACTTTTCTTTGCATTTTCCTTCAGCGGCGAAGCGATGCCTTGGACCATCTTACACTCCTCGAACGAGTAGGTTGTAGACGGCAGTTACCCAGGCATGTAACACCGTTGTGACTTAGGAGTGCTGAAGTGATGCATGGAACCGTCTTGCAACATCCGTGTCAGCAGGTTGTACACAGCAGTCGCGCAGTGAAGTACTACCCTTGTGACTTAGGAGTATTGAAGTGATGCCTGGAACCATCTTACATCCTCTGTGTCAGTAGGTTGTATACAGCAGCCTCCCAGGGATGCACTACCCTCCTGACTCCTTAAAAGTGATGGTCACGTATATCTCCCGTCTCTTCAGAAGTAAGCTGCTCCTCTTTGTACACTTTTTTCCTCATTCTTTCTTTCTTTTATTTTCGTCCTTCTTTTCATAACATGCCTGATCTCGATGAGGAAGTCTATTTCACCTTAAACAAAAAAGAAAAGAAGTTTTTTTTTCCCGTCTGCACAGAGCCACCTGCACCTCCTCATCTCCTCCCATCTACTGAGAACCTCTCGATTTTCCGGTCAGGATTTCGTCCACGTCTCTTTATTGGTTCACTCAACTTAGATGCAAGACTCCGTAGGGTGGATCCATATCAACCTTTTGCAGTTTCATTTTGTTTGTGCCAAGGAAAGTAAGCGAATTCTTGTGATTTTTTTTAATTTTCAATCTGGAGAGAAGTAAATGCCTAGTCTGTTTCATATAGATTGGTAGTACTTAGAGTATTTTTCCTCTTATGGAGAGAAGCACCTCTTTTTACAAGCAAAAGATTAACGTTGTTAATAAACCCAGAATTCCACTGAACCTTTGGCTTGTAAATTATGATGGAGATACAAAATAGAGTATACTGATATCGTAGATATATGAAAAAGAATAGAAATGTTATAAGAAAGAAGGTAAAGCAAAGATCTCACATCTGAACCGCAGGAGACTGCAAGAACCTAGATGTGAATTCTGTTCATTAGGAAAGATATCCTTCAGGGAGATCAACTTCTTAAAACGATGATGTTCCAGAGCATTTCTAAATTGTTGAGGTGAAGCACAGAAGTAACTTCCGGGGGTAAGTTACATTGCCCTCTGAGCAGCGGTGAGGTTGCATCGTCTTCCAAGAGATGGCAAAAGTTACAATGGAGTCTGAGTGACGGTCAAGTACGTAACATTGCCCTCTAGATGGTCATCGGCATGATCTCATTTGAGTGGGCGTCAGGTCGCTTTGCCATATGAGTTGCAGCCACATCATACTCCTCTAAGTGAAACACAAGTTCCAATGCCATCTAAATGGCTATCAAGTTCCAGTGCTTCTTATGTGTCCGGCAATTTCCAGAATCTCCTGAGTGGCCATCACGTTCCAGTATCCTCTAAGTGGCCATCAAGCTCCAGTGCCCCGTAAGTGGCCAGCAATTTCCAGTATTCTTTAAGTGGCCTTCACTTTACAGAAGCCTCTAAATGGCCATCAAATTCCACTGCTCTCTAAGTGGCCATCACGTTCTAGTTCTCCCTTAGTTGGACATCAAGTTCCAGTGTCCTATGTGGCCAGTAAGTTCCATCATCCTCTAAGTGGCCGTAAAGTTCAAGTTCCACTAATGTAAACATTAAGTTTCAGTGCTTTCTAAGTGGCCAAAAGGGTCCAGTGCCCTCTAAGTGGATATCAAGTTCCAGTGTTCTTTAAGTAGCCAGCACGTTTCAGTATCATTTACGATACTATCAGGTTCCAATGCTCTGTAAGTGGACATCAAGTTCCAGTGTCCTTCTAAGTGGATGGCAAGTTCCTATGCTTTCTGAATGGCTAACATATCATAACGCCGGAGAGTCAGGCACACTGAGTCACCAGCACGTTTGGACACCAACTGAGCGGTAGGCGTTGAGTATACTCATTCAGAGACCGACAAATGGTAGTTCCTTTCCAGCGGCCGACGGGTTACAAACGGACGTTTGGACTTCAGTTTGACATAAGGAGTTGGAAGGTCTACCACAGCGATGCCTGGCATCTTAATCTCTTCAGTGCGTTGGAAAACCACAAACTTGCTTTCTGTAACGTCATGTAACCGAGGTAATGATAAGTCTGAGGTCTGATACGAGTAACTAACGTGCTTCTGTATTAGAGAGATGGTGGTTCATGTGAGCCGCTGGAGGTAATGAATTTATAACGGGGAAAGTGAGAGTTAAGTGCTGGGAGAGGCTGAGAGGAGTAATTACTACATCGCTGTAAGAGGTAGGTGCTGGGAGAGGCTGAGGGGAGCAGTTTATGATTTATCAAGGGCTACAACGCAGGTTTTTCCAGGGTCCCTCAAAATTGGTGACCAGAGATCCAATACGAATATTCAATATTCCTAAAAATATTTGGGTAATTACTATCCCTGTACAACACTAGAGGGGCGGAAGTATAGCACTGTCATTTTGGTAGTATGTGAACGGAGTGCCAGGGGTTGGACCGTCTGAGCCTTTACCAATAACATTTGCCCATCATATATAATGCATTTATTGCCCTGGGCACTAAGTAGGTTAATTGAAATGCAGGCTGAACTAACATCAAACTGTAGGGAAATAAAGGTATTATATCTGATAGCGACTATTAATTGTGAAATGAATTTAACGCATGTAAAAAGCTAGAGCAATTACTCAAACGTATTAGCGGATTTGCATACGTGCACGTTATCAAATGGATTTAATTTTTGTGGTGTTAATAGGGAACACGTATTTTCAACAGTGTTTTGCTTCCAACAATAAATTCGATTTTAGTCTATACTACTAACGCAGTCTTGTTTACATAACTTCAATATTTGCTTACCATCACGCTACCATATATATATATATATGAACATATATTATATTTATATTTTGCTTTGTCGCTGTCTCCCGCGCTAGCGAGGTAGCGCAAGGAAACAGACGAAAAAATGGCCCAACCCACCCACATACACATGTATATACTTATACGTCCACACACGCATATATACATACCTATACATCTCTACGTATACATATATATACACACACAGACATATACATATATACACATGTACATAATACATAATGTCTGCCATAATTCATTCCAGTTGCCACCCCGCCACACATGAAATAACAGCCCCCACGCCCCTCATGTGGTAGCTCTAGGAAAAGACAACAAAGGCCCCATTCGTTCACACTCAGTCTCTAGCTGTCATATAATAATGCACCGAAACCACAGCTCCCTTTCCACATCCAGGCCCCACAGAACTTTCTATAGTTTACCCCAAACGCTTCACATGCCCTGGTTCAATCCACTGACAGCACGTCGACCCCAGTATACCACATTGTTCCAATTCACTCTATTCCTTGCACGCCTTTCACCCTCCTGCATGTTCAGACCTCGATCACTCAAAATCTTTTTCACTACATCTTTCCACCTCCAATTTGATCTCCCACTTCTCCTCGTTCCCTCCACCTCTAACACATATATCCTCTTGGTCAATCTTTCCTCACTCATTCTCTCCATGTGACCAAACAATTTCAAAACATCCTCTTCAGCTCTCTCAACCACACTCTTTTTATTACCACACATCTCTCTTACCCTATTATTGCTTACTCGATCAAACCACCTCACACCACATATTGTCCTCAGACATCGCATTTCCAGCACATCCACCCTCCTGCGCACAACTCTATCCATAGCCCACGCCTCGCAACCATATAACATTGTTGGAACCATTATTCCTTCAAACATACCCATTTTTGCTTTCCGAGATAATGTTCTCGACTTCCACACATTCTTCAACGCTCGCAGAACTTTCGCCCCCTCCCCCACCCTATGATTCACTTCCGCTACCATGGGTCCATCCGCTGCCAAATCCACTCCCAGATAACTAAAACACTTCACTTCCTCCAGTTTTTCTCCATTCAAACTTACCTCCCAATTGACTTGTCCCTCAACCCTACTGTACCTAATAACCTTGCTCTTATTCGCATTTACTCTCAGCTTTCTTCATTCACACACTTTACCAAACTGTCACCAGCTTCTGCAGTTTCTCACACGAATCAGCCACCAGCGCTGTATCATCAGCGAACAACAACTGACTCACTTCCCAAGCTCTCTCATCCACAACAGACTGCATACTTGCCCATCTTTCCAAAACTCTTGCATTCACCTCCCTAACAACCCCATCCATTAACAAAGTAAACAACCATGGAGACATCACACACCCCTGCCGTAGACCTACATTCACTGAGAACCAATCACTTTCCTCTTTTAGTACACGTACACATGCCTTACATCCTCGATAAAAACTTTTCACTGCTTCTAACAACTTGCCTCCCACACCATATATTCTTAATACCTTCCACAGAGCATCTCTATCAACTCTATCATATCCCTTTTCCAGATCCATAAATGCTACACACAAATCCATCTCCTAAGTATTTCTCACATACATTCTTCAAAGCAAACACCTGATCCACACATCCTCTACCAATTCTGAAACATCACACTGCTTTTCCCCAATCTGATGCTTTGTACATGCCTTCACCCTCTCAATCAATACCCTCCCATGTAATTTACCAGGAATACTCAACAAACTTATACCTCTGTAATTTGAGCACTCACTTTTATCCCCTTTGCCTTTGTACAATGGCACTATGCAAGCATTCCGCCAATCCTCAGGCACCTCACCATGAGTCAGACATATATTAAATAACCTTACCAACCAGTCAACAATACAGTCACCCCCTTTTTTGATAAATTCCACTGCAATACCATCCAAACCCGCTGCCTTGCCGGCTTTCATCTTCCGCAAAGCTTTTACTACCTCTTCTCTGTTCATTAAATCATTTTTCCTAACCCTCTCACTTTGCACACCACCTCGACCAAAATACCCTATATCTGCTACTCTATCATGAAACACATTCAGAACTTTCAAAATACCCACTCCATCTCCTGCTCACATCACCACTACTTGTTATCACCTCCCCGTTAGCCTCCTTCGCTGAAGTTCCCATTTGTTCCCTTGTCTTACGCACTTTATTTACCTCCTTCCAAAACATCTTTTTATTTTCCCTAAAGTTTAATGATACTCTCTCACCTCAACTCTCATTTGCCCTTTTTTTCACCTCTTGCACCTTTCTCTTGACCTCCTGCCTCTTTCTTTTGTACGTCTCCAAGTCATTTGCATTATTTCCCTGCAAAAATCGTCCAAATGCCTTTCTTCTCTTTCACTAATAATCTTACTTCTTCATCCCACCACTCTCTACCCTTTCTAATTTGCCCACCTCCCACGCTTCTCATGCCACAAGCATCTTTTGTGCAAGCCATCACTGCCATCCCATTCCTCCCCCATAAATCTACAAGCTCTTCACCATTTCCATTTACAACGCTGAACACCCCATGTATACCAATTATTCCATCAACTGCCACATTACTCACCTTTGCATTCAAATCACCCATCACTATAACCCGGTCTCGTTCATCAAAACCACTAACACACTCATTCAGCTGCTCCCAAAACACTTGCCTCTCATGATCTTTCTTCTCATGCCCAGGTGCATATGCACAAATAATCACCCATTTCTCTCCATCAACTTTCAGTTTCACCCATATCAATCTAGAGTTTACTTTCTTGCACTCTATCACATTCTCCCACCACTCCTGTTTCAGGAGTAGTGCTACTCCTTCCCTTGCTCTTTTCCTCTCACTAACCCATGATTTTACTCATAAGACAATCCCAAACCACTCTTCCCCTTTACCCTTGAGCTTCGTTTCACTCAGAGCCAAAACGTCCAAGTTCCTTTCCTCAAACATACAACCTATCTCTCCTTTTTTACATCTTGGTCACATCCACACACATTTAGACACCCCAATGTGAGCCTTCGAGGGGGATGAGCACTCCGCGCGTGACTCCTTCTTTCTGTTCCCCTTTTAGAAAGTCAAAATACAAAGAGGGGAGGGTTTCCAGCCCCTCGCTCCCGTCCCCTTTAGTCGCCTTCTTCGACACGTGAGGAATGCGTGGGATGTATTCTTTCTCCCCTATCTCCTATATATATGATTATCCGTGGAGATAGGTGAGAAGGAATACTTATTACATATTTCCTTCGTATCGTAGAAGGTGACTGAAATCGGGGGGAGCGGGGGCCTGGAAATCCACCCCCCCCCCCCCCCCTTCGTTTAAAATTTTGCAAAACGGGGAATAGAGAAGGAGCCAAGTGAGGATATTCCCTCTAAGGCTCGTCCCTCGCTAACGCGGGAAATGGCGAATATGTATTGGGCGGGTGGGGCGGGGGTATATATATATATATATATATATATATATATATATATATATATATATATATATATATATATATATATATATATATATGAGTTTGGTAAAGTGTGTGAAAGAAGAAAGTTAAGAGCAAATGTGAATAAGAGCAAGGTTATTAGGTACAGTAGGGTTGAGGGTCATGTCAATTGGGAGGTGAGTTTGAATGGAGAAAAACTGGAGGAAGTGATTATTTTAGATATCTGGGAGTGGATCTGGCAGCGGATGGAACCATGGAAGCGGAAGTGGATCACCAACCCCTGACTTTACTCCCAAGACATTCCCAAACCATTCTTCCCCTTTACCCTTGAGCTTCGTTTCACTCAGAGCCAAAACGTCCAGGTTCCTTTCCTCAAACATACTACATAGCTCTCCTTTTTTCTTATCTTGGTTTCATCCACACACATTTAGACACCCCAGTCTGAGCCTTCGAGGAGGATGAGCACTCCCCGTATGACTCCTTCTTCTGTTTCCCCTTCTAGAAAGTAAAAATACAAGGAGGGGAGGGTTTCTAGCCCCCTGCTTCCGTCCCCTTTAGTCGCCTGCCACGACACGCGGGGAAAGCGTGGGAAGTATTCTTCTTTCTTCTCTTTCCCCAGGGATAGGGAATATATATATATATATATATATATATATATATATATATATATATATATATATATATATATATATATATATATATATATATATATATATATATATATATCTCTGGGGATAGGGGATTAAGAATACTTCCCACGTATTCCCTGCGTGTCGTAGAAGGCGACTAAAAGGGGAGGGAGCGGGGGGCGAATAGTTTAAAAATGGCGAATAGTTTAAAAGAAAGAGGAAAATATATATATATATATATATATATATATATATATATATATATATATATATATATTCTGTTTCCCATTTTAGAAAGTTAATACAAGGAGGGGAGGATTTCTGGCCCCCCGCTCCCGTCCCCTCTAGTCGCTTTCTACGACACGCGAGGAATACGTGGGAAGTATTCTTTCACCCCTATCCCCAGGGATAATATACATATATATATACATATACACATACACACACATACACTAAGCCTGGTGAAGAGTGGGCGGCGGGGGGCGGGTCCTTGTGGGTGGTTCTGGGTGACTCTGTAGGCGTGGGTGGGTGGCGCGGCTGCGGCTGCTGTGGCTGCGGCGGCTGCGGCGGCGGCTGCGGCTGCTGCTGTTGTTGTGGCGGCTGCGGCTGCGGCTGCGGCTGCGGCTGTTGTTGTTGGGGCGGCTGCGGCGGCGGCGGCTGCTGGTGATGGTGGTGATGGTGGTGGTGATGGTGGTGGTGAGGGGCGACGACGACGAGGGTCGGGTTGGGCACGGGCGTGCGGTGCCTGAGGAGCGGAGAGGCCATGTGCGCGGCGGGCAGTTGGGCGTGGGCGGGGGGCGCCACCTTGGGCGGCAGGAGCGGCGAGTTGAGGGAGGTGATGACGTGGGCGTGGCCCCCGTTGACCGCCTTGTCGCGGGCGGGGGCGGGCGTGGGCGCGTGGAGGGTATCCATAGCGAGGTCAGGAGGAGGAGGAGGAGGAAAAGAGGAGGATGATGGTGGGACAGGAGGACGGAGATGGGTGGGGATGGGCGGGAGGGAAGGAGGGAAGGAAGGGAAGGTGGGAAGGTATGATCGGTGATTGACTGGCTGTCTGGTTGGTTAGGTTAGGTCAGGGGTGGTTTTATCGTACTACCACTGGTCATAATTGAGCCTTATATACAACAAGTCCCTGTCTTGCCACGTTCTTGTATATAGATATATATGTATGTATATATATATGTATATATATTTTACACAAACACAGTTTGCTTTGAAGAATGTATGTGAGAAATACTTAGAAAAGCAAATGGATTTGTATGTAGCATTTATGGATCTGGAGAAGGCATATGAAAGAGTTGATAGAGATGCTCTGTGGAAGGTATTAAGAATATATGGTGTAGGAGGAAAGTTGTTAGAAGCAGTGAAAAGTTTTTATCGAGGATGTAAGGCATGTGTACGTGTAGGAAGAGAGGAAAGTGATTGGTTCTCAGTGAATGTAGGTTTGCGGCAGGGGTGTGTGATGTCTCCATGGTTATTTAATTTGTTTATGGATGGGGTTGTTAGGGAGGTAAATGCAAGAGTTTTGGAAAGAGGGGCAAGTATGAAGTCTGTTGGGGATGAGAGAGCTTGGGAAGTGAGTCAGTTGTTGTTCGCTGATGATACAGCGCTGGTGGCTGATTCATGTGAGAAACTGCAGAAGCTGGTGACTGAGTTTGGTAAAGTGTGTGAAAGAAGAAAGTTAAGAGTAAATGTGAATAAGAGCAAGGTTATTAGGTACAGTAGGGTTGAGGGTCAAGTCAATTGGGAGGTGAGTTTGAATGGAGAAAAACTGGAGGAAGTGAAGTGTTTTAGATATCTGGGAGTGGATCTGGCAGCGGATGGAACCATGGAAGCGGAAGTGGATCATAGGGTGGGGGAGGGGGCGAAAATTCTGGGAGCCTTGAAGAATGTGTGGAAGTCGAGAACATTATCTCGGAAAGCTAAAATGGGTATGTTTGAAGGAATAGTGGTTCCAACAATGTTGTATGGTTGCGAGGCGTGGGCTATGGATAGAGTTGTGCGCAGGAGGATGGATGTGCTGGAAATGAGATGTTTGAGGACAATGTGTGGTGTGAGGTGGTTTGATCGAGTGAGTAACGTAAGGGTAAGAGAGATGTGTGGAAATAAAAAGAGCGTGGTTGATGAGAGCAGAAGAGGGTGTTTTGAAGTGGTTTGGGCACATGGAGAGAATGAGTGAGGAAGATTGACCAAGAGGATATATGTGTCGGAGGTGGAGGGAACGAGGAGAAGAGGGAGACCAAATTGGAGGTGGAAAGATGGAGTGAAAAAGATTTTGTGTGATCGGGGCCTGAACATGCAGGAGGGTGAAAGGAGGGCAAGGAATAGAGTGAATTGGAGCGATGTGGTATACCGGGGTTGACGTGCTGTCAGTGGATTGAATCAAGGCATGTGAAGCGTCTGGGGTAAACCATGGAAAGCTGTGTAGGTATGTATATTTGCGTGTGTGGACGTATGTATATACATGTGTATGGGGGGGGGGGTTGGGCCATTTCTTTCGTCTGTTTCCTTGCGCTACCTCGCAAACGCGGGAGACAGCGACAAAGTATAATAAAATAAATAAATAATATATATATATATATATATATATATATATATATATATATATATATATATATATATATATATATATGGCTAGGACGCCATTTGGTAAACATGTGATTGGACAATCACATGTCTACCAAATGGCGTCCTAGCTTCGTCTCTTCGATGTATATCAACTGACTGTTATATTTCTCTCTTTCACATGTTTACCAAATGGCGTCCTAGCTTCGTCTCTTCGATGTATATCAAATGACTGTTATATTCTCTCTTGTGTCTCCCCTGATGATGTGATTATTACCCGAAAGTGCACTTGGGAACTTTTCATGTTTCATTTTCCCCGTAGACTCACAGGAATATCTTGATCACGCGCAAAATTGTGATCCTTTCCAATATATATGTATATATATATATATATATATATATATATATATATATATATATATATATATATATATATATATATTTCTTTTTTCTTTCAAATTATTCGCCATTTCCCGCATTAGCAAGGTAGCGTCAAGAACAGAGGACTGGGCCTCTGAGTGAATATCCTCACCTGGCCCCCTTCTCTGTTCCTTCTTTTGGAAAATTGAAAAAAAAAACAAACAAGAGGGGAGGATTTCCAGCCCCCCGCTCCCTCCCCTTTTAGTCGCCTTCTACGACACGCAGGGAATACGTGGGAAGTCCCTGAGGATACGGGAGAAAGAATACTTCCCACGTATTCCATGCGTGCCGCAAAAGGCGACTAAAAGGAGTGGGAGAGGATGGTTGAAAATCCTCTCCTCCTGTTTTAATTTTCCAAAAGAGAGAACAAAGAAGCAGGCCAAGTGAGGATTTTTCCCTCCGAGGTTCAGTCATCTTTTCTTGACGCTACCTCGCTAACACAGGAAATGGCGAATACCTATAAATCTATGTATACTCATTCTCTTTATCGCATTAAACACATCCACTTTCATGATTCGGATCTGTGCAGCATGTCGGAGTGAGGATACGGTAACCTGGTTGAATCCAGTGATGCTGAAACACAACAAATTCATATATTTCCTTTCCAATGTCATTCGCGTCTGTCTGTTCAGTTTCACAGCTTCACTGTTCATCCATGAAAAGCCAGCACCTGTGGTCTCGAATCCAACCTTTGTTCTGTAGAATGCACACACACACACACACACACACACACACACACACACACACACACACACACACACACACACCCACACACACACACACGCGCACACACACACACACACACACACACACACACACACTAGGAAGACAAACAGCAATAGATCATTGGTTTCTTGCCATGCTGTCTTTGATAGTCGGAGAGACCAGAAGCAAAAAGAAAATACCAAAACCAAAATATGTATGGAGACGCAGATCAGGTCACTCGTGGACATAATGTTAAATACTTCAGCTCCTCTTACTCTTAGATCATTTCTGAATTTACCAATCCTGTGCAAGAAATGATGGTTAGATTCACTCCAAGTAAAATGTTTGCCCGAGTTTATGCTGGTATCTACAAGTGGAATCCGGCTGACCCATCTTTAGGTCTTTGTTTAGATGAGGACTGTCAATATCATTGATGCTTTTGATTAACAGTATCAAATCATCTCCTAGTCTTCTCCTCTCTAAGCTGATTAATTAATGATCTTGACGGCTCACTGAAAAATATTCGTCACTCCAGGAATCACCCTTGTTGCTCACCGCTCTAGTGTTCCAGTCTATCTTTTTTTTTTTTTCAAAGGGGGTGACCAAATCTGAGCACAATTTTCGAGGTGGGGACGTCCCAGTGAATTTGTTTTCCTAGTCTTGAATTCTAATTCCCTCCCTGTGACGTGGGTCAAGTTACCCACCAGGACACAGTACGTGGCAGTCCACCACCGGCCAGGGAGGTACTGTCGCCTGGATATAGGGAGGGTTAGTGATGGCGGAGCGTCGAGCCACCACTGCGATTTTTGCCACGTCCCCTCCCGTGTTCCCCCGGCCAGCGATGCAGTTTTCTTTTTTACTCTTCTCTCTCTCTCTCGCTCTCTCTCTCTCTCTCTCTCTCTCTCTCTCTCTCTCTCTCTCTCTCTCTCTCTCTCTCTCTCTTCGTGCTTCACCCATACATAGTTTTGCTGAATTTCAGTCCACAACACGTAATTCATACAGATCCTTACTCTCTCCTCTCTTGGTTCTCCTGAACTCATGAATGGACAATCTTGGCAGCACACCGAGTCTTATGATTCTTCGGCCTTTAACCGTACAGGAGCGACTGGCCTAAGAGGGCTTGGACGGTTCAAAGGGACTCACTTCATTACTTCGGACACCGTTCCTACAGCTGGGTCATCCTCCAGCCCTTTGTGCTACATCGTGGTCTCCAACCTCCCTCCAGTAGAAAACTATTTTCCACTTCTTGATATTCTTTTCTTCTGCGTAACGGTCTCCACGCTGCGCCGTCCGTGGGCCGCATGCGGCCTCGGAACTGGATATTTGCTGCCTTAAGGTCTTCTCAGGATATATAGTCTTAGCTCTTATCACTTACTTATAGCTGAAACTCTCCTAAACCCCCCTAACCCGCAGCCAAAAAAAAAAAAAATAGAAAAAGGAACTCTTAACTGCGGATTACGGGACTTTGTTGTGTGAGTTCGGAATTTTGTATCTCGTTTTCGTCGTTTCTGCTTCGTGCCAACACCACTAATTTTGGGTTCTGTAGGTTATGCATTGTCGCTATTGTCACTGTCTACAGCAGGACAGCGGGTGAGGGACCGAGGGATGGAATGGGGAAGTGGTTTGCAGGAGCAGGGGACAAGCAACGGGAGGAGCTCATGTGTATCGTAGTTCGCGATGCCATCATTTACTAAGTGGCAGCGCTAATTATTTTCCCTTTGGTTCTTCCTATTACTTCCTTCATGGTTCGTTGTCATAAATCATTTATTACTTTGTAAGTGTTAAAAGTGCTCATGGTTCTGACCTTGTAAATTGATGGTAAACAGCGATTTTTTACAACTTCTTTACTGATTGTAAAATCAATGTTCCATACTATCAATACATTAGTATACCTGAAGGAAAAAAGATCGTTTGTGGATTAGCTTGGCTGTCTCTAATGCTACCGTTGCCTTGAGGGAGTTCTTGCGCGGTTGCTGATAGAAACAGGATTTCTTAAACAAAATTATACAAATGTGATGAAATAGGAAGTTTCCAAAAAGAACACAAAAAAGTTCTCGAGAATACACATTATTACTGAATTCGAGTTGATTTGAAAATTGAATTCAGTTAACTACGATTTTTTCCAGCAGAATTTGCAGTTCGGTTGGTGGAATAAAGGCCATGTTCCTCCTCTGGAAAAACATTTTTGGCCGAGGTGTCAATTATTGAGAGTATATTACTCCAAAATATCAGTCCGTTTATGCTTAACTTTGACCAAACAGCGGAACTGTTATATTTATACTACCAGAGATGAATAATCATTTGTCTATCTTGAAAAGCGAATAATTGAAAATAGAAAGTGCAATCGGGCCTATATTCCGGTCACCACCTCGGTTACCAGAAGCCTACATTACTTTTCGCAAAATAATCTCTTTTTCAACTGACAAAATTAGCCAAGTATTTTACTCGCTACCTATGAAATATTTGGTGGTAAAACAAATCCTTTAAGATTATTTTAATGCCCCCAAACCCTCTATTTCGGAGAAACGTAAAATGGACGAGTTTCGTTCGTCCAGTACAAAGTGAAATATAGATTATTTTTTATATCCGTTGTACTCAAGGACAAAGCAATTAACTGATGTGCTGTAGAAAAAAATTTATATTCCAGGAGTTCAATGTTAAGAGGCTTCATGAAAATCGTCACAAGTACGGCTCATTACTTCACGGAGGGTTACAATCGAAAATGATTAATTTATTTAGAAAAAAAAATCCACCTTCGCAGCAAAATTTTTTTAAGAAGTATATCGAAGAAGTCTGCTACGAGGGCTAGCAATCACTTGGCCAAATATGTTGCTGAGAGTGGGAGGAGGAGAGTAACTGAAGGGGAGGTTCTGCGGAAGTGTAATGGGAAACGTAATGGAGGAAACGCGCCTTGACAAGTTATCTTGTAATGGAATCGTCAATATACCTACACTTACAGTCACCACCAGGCGTGTTAAGGACATGGGGGAAGAATTGCACACCACGCTAGTTGACAAGTCCAAAAAGAAATTCTGAAGAGTCCCAAGCCAGAGCCTTGTGGTACGCCATGCGTCGGATGCTTCCTGGTTTTGATGCCTCTCGTTGTTTTACTGACCACAACCACAATCGATCTCCAGTGCTGCGAACTTTAATGTTATTTGCCGTATCTCATGTGGTACTCTGTTGAATCCTTTGCAAATTTCCAGTTATGTAACATCAGAGGGAATTTTGAATTCCAGTTATCACACATATTTATGATTAAAGAAGTCAGTTTGGTTCGGTAAACATGATCGTTTCAGTAATGCTTCAGGCATCACTTTGTTTCTGTCATGATACAGATGAACCTTCCTCTTTTATTAATATTATCTTTGGTCACTGCTCTCCTGAGCTGTGTACGTGTGTCCTTACACCAAAGCCTGGACGCTTGGCGAGTGTCTGGCTGCTGCTTCCCATGATTTCTATATAGCGACCAGCCACACGAAGACTCGCCGTTGTAATAACTCCTTTCCTAAACCAGCAAAGCTTTGGAATTCTCTTTCTTTTTTCCTTCACTCCCTCCACCTATAATCCCTCCACATGTAACTAATTTCTGCATCTTTTTTCATGCTCTTTTGTCATCCGAGATGGACATACGTGGGTCTTCTTGCCTGTGCCGTATAGTCTGCTATAAGATAACATGAAGCCAAGAACATAGTTTGCCATTTTTCCCTTTTGTAAACACTGCTTACCTTGCCTTTTTAGGTCATCAGAGATTATTATGTGGATCTTTATCTTCAACTACATAACGTACCTCAACTGAGTTCATACTACAGCTCTCAAGTGGTCTTTACTGCCACTGTCTGCTTCAGCTTGCAATTGTAGTCGTTCAGTTTCTATTGTTGCTAAATCTTCCAGCCTAATTCTCTCTATGAATTTTGATATTTTATAGCATATCTCATTATCAGTGTCGTTGATCATAGAAACCAGAATTGTTCCCGAAGCTGATCCCTGTGGCACACCACTTATTACATCTGACCATTTTGAGACGTGTCTGGTAATCACTACTCTTTGTGTACAACTACCCAAGGACAACATCATCTATACCATGAACTTTACCTTTGCTGGTAATCTTTAATGCAGGACTTTTCCTCATGCCTTTTGAGGAACTGAGTAGGTGATATGAAAGGTTTTACCTTCATCATACATGTTCATTAAATCATATATGAACTCAAGTGGATTTTTCAGAGCTGGACAGTTTCATCGATGGCCATATTGCGACTCGTTAATTAGGTGGTGATCATCGAAATTATTTACAGTCATGTATGATTTATGGTTTCTAAAAGTTTTCCAACCTCAGACATCAAGATAATTAGATGATAAATCTTGGGGGAGAAATTAATCAACTTTTTTTTTGTATCTCAGTGTTATACTGATAAACTTCTAATCCTGTGAAACTTTAGCTACAGAAAGTGGTTAACTAGAACGAACAGTTAAGGACCGAGCTATCTAAATGTTAGTTTCTTTCAACGTACTCCAATGAAAGTTATCATACCGTTTCGTTTGCTGTCTTTCCATATCATGTGGACACTCCATCTTGATCTTGTTAGTATGTCAATAAGTTGCAAAATGTTTTCTCCCACTTTCAAGATTTATCTTCACCGGTAAATACGCATCAAGAGGAAAAATGATCGTACAACATCTTTTGGTATGGCTTCCAAGCCCTGAACCCAGTCGCCGTTTTCTGAAGGTAATGGATCAGTTGCCTGGGTAATGACTCTTCTGCTTCTATCATAACTATAAAGATTCTTTACGATTTCTATTCCGGTTTTTATTGCTGCTTCCGGCACTAAACGCTTTATGCTGCCGTTTACTGTGATATATAAGTAGTTTTACTTTCCTCTGAAACTGAAGTAAATCTCTCTCTCTCTCTCTCTCTCTCTCTCTCTCTCTCTCTCTCTCTCTCTCTCTCTCTCTCTCTCTCTCTCTCTCTCTCTCTCTCATTCTCTCTCTCTCTCTCTCTCTCTCTCTCTCTCTCTCTCTCTCTCTCTCTCTCTCTCTCTCTCTCTCTCTCTCTCTCTCTCTCTCTCTCGGTATCAAGAGGGTTAGTGACGACTGCTACCTCTGACGAAGTACCAGTCTTTTGTTTCCACCTCTGCTCGAGGTTACACTGCGAGTGAGAAGTCACCTTTAGCGAGGCTGTGTCACTGGGAGTATAATCTCGTCAAAGACCTTGTCATTCGAATGAAATCCAACATTTCTCTGCTACTTGAAGTAGAATAGAGTACCTTTAGAATTGCAGGAGCTCTTGGAAAAAGAACCTGGGTAACATCAGGACCCTTTCTTAGCAATAGATCCTGGGGCAGTTGTTAAGGAAATAGGCAGATATTTCTCCGCTAAAGCGCTAAACGTCACACACTTTATATCATACCCGAAAGAAATGTACCAAATAAAAGTAGGGGAAAAAAATCTATCTCCGTATTCCCGCAAGTCGTAGAAGGTGACTAAAGGGATTGGGAGGGGGTGGCTAGAAACCCTCCCCTTCTTTTATTTCAGTTTCTAAAAGAGGAAATAGAAGGACTCAGGCGAGGAGTGCTCATCCTTCTCGAAGGCTCAGATCGGGGTGTTTGAATGTGTGTGGATGTACCCAAGATGAGAAGAAAGGAGAGATGTTTGAGGAAAGAAACGGGACAAGAGCTAAGGAAGAAGTAGCGCTACTCCTAAAGCAGGACTTGTGGGAGTGTGTGATTGAGTGTCAGGAAGAAAATGCTTGATTGACGTCGAAAGATGGGTGATTATCGGTGCTTATGCACTTCGTCATAAGAAAAAAGATCACAAGAGGCAAGTGTAATGGGAGCAGCTGAGTGAGTGTGTCAGCAGTTTTGGTGCACGAGACCGGGTATTAGCGATAAGTGATTTAAATAAAACGTGAGTAATGTGGCAGTTGAGGGTATAATTGGTTTGCATGGGAGATTCAGTGTTAAAAATGGAAATAGTGAAGACCTTGTGGAGTTGTGTGCTGAAAAAAGATTGGTGATTGGGAATACCTGGTTTAAAAAGAGAGATATACTCAGGTATACGTGTGTAAGTATGAGAGATGGTCAACAGGCATTATTAGATTAGATATGAATTGATAGGCGTGTAAAAGAGAGACTTTTGGATGTAAATTGCTGAGAGGGACAGCTGGTGGGATGTCTGACCACTATATTGTGGAGGCGAAGGTGAAGATTTGTGGAGGTTTTCGAAAGAGAGGAGACGACTTCAAGATGAAGAGAGCGGTGAGAGAAAGTAAACTTGAAAGGAAACTTATGTGAAGAAATACCAGCAGAAATTGAGAGTATGATGGCCAGAGTTGAGAGAAAATTAAGTGAGGGTAGTGAGGAATGGGAGGTATTTAGGGAAGCAGCGATGGTATGTACAAGATATACAAGTGGCATACGAAAGGTGGAAGGTAAGCAGATTATTAGAAAGGATAGTGAGTGGTGGGATGAAGAAGTAAAGTATTTGGTGAAAGAGAAATGAGAGTCGTTTGGACGGTAATTACAAGGAAGGAGCGCAAATGGTTGGGAGACATAAAAGAAAGTGGCAGGAGGTTAAGAGGAAGGGACAGGGGTTGAAAGAGTGGGCAGATGAGAGTTGGGGTGAAAAAGCATCATTAAACTTTGGGAAGAATAAAAAGATATTTTGGGTGAAAACAAATAGGAACAACGATGAAGGAAGCCAAAGGAAGATATAATTGGTAGTGTTGAAGTAAGAAGGAGAAAGAATATATTGAAGAATTGTTGAATAAGTTTGAAGATAGAACAGCAGCTGTAGGATGTTTTGGTTGGGATGGTAGGCGAAGTGAGAGAGTCATAGAGGGAGGTTTGGTGAAGAGAGAAGAGGTGGTGAGAGCAGTGCGGAAGATGAAATGCAGCAAGGCGCCGGATGTTGATGGAATTGCAGTTGAACTTATTAAGAAAGCGGGTGACTGTGTTGTTGATTAGTTGGTAAGGGTATTCAGTGTATGTATGGATCATGATGAAATGCTTCGGTAATGGCAGAATGCATGTATCACTATACTCTCTCTCTCTCTCTCTCTCTCTCTCTCTCTCTCTCTCTCTCTCTCTCTCTCTCTCTCTCTCTCTCTCTCTCTCTCTCTCTCTCTCTCTCTCTCTCTCTCTCTCTCTCTCTCTCTCTCTCTCTCTCTCTCTCTCTCTCTCTCTCTCTCTCTCTCTCTCTCTCTCTCTCTCTCTCTCTCTCTCTCTCTCTCTCTCTCTCTCTCTCTCTCTCTCTCTCTCTCTCTCTCTCTCTCTCTCTCTCTCTCTCTCTCTCTCTCGATATCAAGAGGGATAACGTTATTGTTCAAGCTACAGAGGCATAAGCCTTATGAGTATACCTGGTGAATTGTATGGGCAAGTATGCATGCAGTCTGTTGGGAATTAGAGAGCCTGGGAAGTGAGTCAGTTGTTGTTCGCCGATGATACAGCACTGATAACTGGTTCGAATGAGAAACTGCAGTCGCTAGTGACTGAGTTTTTAAAAGTGTGTGACAGGAGAAAGTTGGGAGTAAATGTGAATAAGGGCAACGTTATCAGGCTCAGCAGGATTATGGGGCAAGTTACTTGGGATATAAGTTTGAATGGAAAGAAACTAGGGGAAGTGAAGTGTTTTAGATATTTGGGAGTGGACCTGGCAGCAAATTGAACCATGGAATAGGAAGTGAGCCATAGGATGGGAGAGGGGGCGAAGGTTCTAGGAACGATGAAGAATGTGTGGAAAGAGAGAACGATATCTCGGAGAGCAAAAATGGGTATGTTTGAAGGAATAGTGGTTCCAACAATGTTATGTGGTTGCGAGGCTTGGGCTATAGATAGGATTGTGAGGAGGAGGGTGGATGTGTTGGAAATGAAATGTATGAGGGCAGTATGTGGTGTGAGGGGGTTTGATCGAATAAGTATTTCTCACATATATTCTTCAAAGCAAACACTTATCCACACATCCTCTACCACTTCTGAAAACATATTTCTCCTTCCCAATATGGTGTTCTGTACATGCCTCCACCCTCTCAATCAACACAGTCCATGCAATTTTCCAGGTACACCCAACAAACTCATGCCTCTGTAGTTTCAACACTCGCCTTTATCCCCTTTGCCATTATACAGTGTCACTGTACATGCATTCCTCCAAACTTCAAGCACTTCACCATGATCCGCACATACACTGAATATCCTTACCAACTAATCAACAACCTTGTCGCCCCCTTTCTTGAATCACTCAACTGCAATACCATCCATTTGCCGGATTTCTCCTGCAAGGCTTTCACCTCATTTCTTTTTACAAATCCACTCTCCCTGACTCTCTCACTTCGCATATCACCCCAGCCTAAACACCATAAATCTGACACTTTGTCACCAAATACATTAATGCTTCAAAATACTCACCCCATCTCTTCCTCACTCCATCAATACCTGTTATCACTTCCCCATTTTGCTCCCTTCACAGATTTCCTCATTTGCTTTCTTGTCTGTCACACATTACTTACCTCCTTCCAAAACATCTTTTTATTCTCCCCAAAGCTTAATGATACTCTCTCACCCCGATTCTCATTTCCCCTTTTTTTTCGACCCTTGCACCATTATCTTGACCTCCTGCAGCTCTCTCTTATACATCTCCCAATCATATATATATATATATATATATATATATATATATATATATATATATATATATATATATATATATATATATATATATTGATGAGTTTTAGGGGATATATTCTATTGGATCCAAGTTAAAGTATCCTAGATCTTTTATTGATAAATTCCCTAAGTTGGCAAAGAAACCTCCCCTTGATACCAAGAATCTTTTAGTTCTCCCTTTAAGTCATAATTTTGCGTTACTCCCCAGGTTGCTTACATCCTTTAATGCAAATGTAGCCTTCAACAATTACGATACTATGAAGAATATCTTAATCAGGAACTTTCCAGAAAATTCTGCAGGCTGTGTTCACAAAATACCTTGTAAAAGTTGTAACATGTTTTATGTTGGGTAGACTGGTAAGGATCTTTATGTTAGACTTAAGCAACACAAATAGAGTACAAGAACAGTACAAGAATGAAATACTTTGCTTTATCATGTCCAAAGTTACCGTCATTGTACTGACTGGAGTAATGGCAATTCAGTTATTAACTATCATTCCTTTACGACGAGAAAAATCATTGAATCTTTTATTATCAGGTACATAAAGAATTGTAACATTGATATGAGTGAAGGTCTATAGGAAGTGGATAGTTTTATCGTAAACAGAATTTGTGAACAGTTCCTCTTCTTGTCCACGTAATGAAATTTTATGATAAGTATGATGCCAGACCCAAACGCACAAACTTGAACACCACCAAATGGCGTCCTAGCTACGTCTCTTCCTTGTATATCAACTGACTGTTCTACATCTCATTCTCTTGTCTCCCCTGATGATATGATCATTACACGAAAGTGTACTTGGGAACTTATCGTGTTTCATTCCCACCCCCTCGCTGGATGGGGGGGGTAACGGCGAGAATGGATGCAGGCAGCAAGTGTGTATATATGTATATGTCTGTGTATGTATATGTATATATATGTTGAAATGTATATGTATGTATATGTGCGAGTGTGGGCGTTTGTGTATTTGCATGTGTAATTGGTCGGGTCGGGCCATTCCTTGTCTGTTTCCTTGCAATCACCACTAGAAAGAGACATAAAAACGGGGAGTACTTTCGTTTATTACATCATGCACTCTGTCTCAGGATGTAATAAACGAAAGTACTCCCCGTTTTAATTTTCTCTTTCCAGTGGTGATTGTTGCATATATATATATATATATATATATATATATATATATATATATATATATATATATATATATATATATATATATATATATATATATATATATTATCCCTGGAGATAGGGCAGAAGGAATACTTCCCACGTATTCCCTGCTTGTCGTAGAAAGCGACTGAAATGGCTGAGAGTGGAGAACTGAAAATCTTTCCCTCCTGTTTGATTTTCCAAAAGAAGGAATAGAGACGCGAGCCAAATGAGGATATTTCCCTCTGAAACTCAGTCATCTGTTCTTGGCACTGCCTTGCTAACGCGGGAAATGGTGAATATGTGTATAGAATATATATATATATATATATATATATATATATATATATATATATATATATATATATATATATATATATATATATATATATATACATATATATATATATATATATATATATATATATATATATATATATATATATATATATATATATATATGTATATATATACACACACACACACACACACACACACACACACACACACAACCCATCATACCCTTTGCAGGAGTACTCACAAACAGAAACCACACTCCTGAAATACAGTCCGCAAAGACATAACTTCGCAGCTGCTCCTAGAACATGATTTATGTTTTAGGAAGATCTCACTGTCTATGTGGTGATTTCAATGCCCAACATTTGCATGGTTCATCACTCACACCCAACCTGGAAGGGATCCCTAACGTGATCTCTTTATAAACCAACCGCATCCTTTTAACTGGCCTCAGTTGGTGGTTTGTGACACAGACACCATTCATACATGTTCCAGGCTACGTGTTGGCCTTCGTCAGTAGTCTGTGACACAGACACCACACACAGATGTTCCTGAATACGAACTGTCTCTGGTTAGTGGTTTGTGATACAGACATCATGATTAAGACTACTGTGTCTTATGACACAGAAACTATACTTGAGCAGAGAAGGCCATTCTGAGAATAGTTGATGGCTATCATAACATCTCAGTCAAGTGTGCTCGGGCTCACTACAACACTGGCAGCAAGTGTGTGAGTGGCATACTTGATGGTGGGGGAATGTTGATGGCTACGTCGGTGTTGGAGTTGATAATAATGGTGATGGGGTTCTCGTAGTGATGGTAGTGATGGTGGAGGCAGTGATAGGGGTGGGATGGTGGTAGTGAAGGTGGTGGCAGTAAGTGTAGTGGTAGTGATGGTGATGGTAGTGATGGTTCAGATAGTGATGATGGAGGTGGCAGTAAGTGTGGTGGTATTGATGGTGATGATAGTGATGGTTCAGATAGTGATGATGGAGGTGGCAATAAGTGTGGTGGTATTGATGGTGATGGTAGTGATGATGGAGGTGGTTGTTGTGGTGGTAGTGATGATGGATGTCAGTTATGGTGGTGGTACTGATAGTGGTGGTAATGGTTGGTGGTGGTAGTGGTTGTGGTGGTCGTGATGTGATGGCAGCGGTTGTGGTGATAGTGATGGTGATGGTAGTGATGATGGTTATGTTGGTGACGGCAGGAGAGAACGCTACTCTAGGATGGAGAGGATCAGGATATCAGCCACGTTAAGTGGAACGATTTTACCCCCAGGATAGACACTCAGTCCAGAAATCGATACTGGCAAAAAAAAGAAAGGACTAAAGGCGAGTGGAACATCACCGTTTTCTAGGACAAAATACGTTTCTCTTACGTAGTCCCTTAACCACATAACCTCTGGTAACAAAACCATTAACGATCACTGACCTTTGATGATGACCAGAGCTCACAAAAACAGAACAATCAAAACCAAACGAGACTTAGTCAAAACGTTCTAGATGTGTTTTCTTTTTTCTGTAAAATTTTGTAATTCGTGACATTTAGCGGGTCTGGTGATGACTCAGCTCGTCCTGGGGAAAGAAAAATGCCGTGTTTGAAGGGTAGGGCCACTTTACATGGTCAATATGTCGCGCGGGCTGCACCAACGCCTGCTCGCTCTGCCTGATGCTGATTATGCTCATTAATTTTCGAGCACAAGACAGACAGAGATATCTTTTGCTTTCAGAGCGAGAGGAAAGTCTTTTCTTATCCTCCGCTCCAGTCTCAAGTAAAAAAAGAATAGATATTCCGTTTCATTTCCTCTTTTTGTTTCTTTAACTTTTACGTATGATGAAAATTTACTGCGTTATTTTTCATCGTATCTAATTACCCAGAGGCTCTTTTGTGCGAGTGCCTTACTGCTTGAAGAATCGACTTTTTAGTTCCCTGAAACGATACGAGGGACCATTGAGTGGCGGGGCTGTGGGCAGCATGAAACTAACGTGCATATGTGCACGTGCGTGTGTGTGATTACTATCTCTGTGCTATTAGGAAAGAGTTTTACACTCGTGTTGCCCATCTCTTAGCTACATATGTATATATGTATCATGTCTTTACCCCTATGTATATATGCAGAGCACACACACACACACAAACACACACACACACACACACACACACACACACACACACACACACACACACACACACACAAACCATACTCAGCCAGATACTAACTTTTCGACCAGCCCCAAAGTGAGACTGATCACCTCGGTTAGGTATGGGCTGGCGATACTCTTGGTCTAGTCTGCTTAAACCCCTTCCCATCTTCATGACTTTTCATTTTCAGGTCATCTTTCATAAGCTGTTTATCAGACCATTGATGCATCTTGTCTTGATCTCTTTGTATGATTTGACATTCCTTGTTGATTTACTTTTCTTTCGTAATCTTAGCACCATCAGCAAGTATATTTCTTCGTTTGGGAAATTATTTCAGTAATAATAATGGTTCCAGCACGTCACCCTGGGGAACCCCACCTGTTACACTCTACCAGATTGAGAACGTTCTTATACATGTGTTAGATTCTCTGTCCCCAGCGTGAATCTTTAGCTTTATCACTAGTCTTCATTTTTTAAGCGGACAGAATCAAAAGCCGTCTGGCAGCCCAGACACAAGCAATTCACCCCGTTGGTTCTCCATGCAAGATCTTCTAAAGCCTTGTTATCACCCACAAAGGTAGCAAATGCCAATCATGTACTCTTCTATCCGCTTTCTGGTTATCATCGCTTGTACGTATCTTGTGGGTTCTACTCTTTAAGAATGCTGATCTATAATTTCAGGTTGTTTACCTGTTACCTCCAATAGAACTTTACCTCACGGAGGAAAATTTCTTTCTTCATCACAAGTGTGACATGGGACTCCTTGGACGCTCTCACTGCAAATAGGCATCATCTGGATCATGGATTTATATAGGTCTAGCTCCTTCACGAGCCTCTTCGTCCACAATGAATTCATATCAGGACTGCTGAAAGCATCTCCCCGTTCCCTTTAGGTATTCGAATGTAAACAAAATGCATTTGGTTCCTCAGTTTTGTTTTTATTTATGATAATAGAATTTCCTTTTTGAGTCCTTAATGTAATCATTTGGTCCTTTGTTGTCCACCTGTCACTTATAAGGCTGTGAAATGGGTTTTAATTCATCAGTTATATTTCTTTCGTATCTCAGTTTTTCTCACTTCTTGATGCAGTCATTTCTGACCTTGTATATGTCATATGCAGCTTTTGACTCCCATTATTTTTTTTCCACTTTTCTCTCTCCACACCTGTTGTTGTCAGTTACTTCTCTACGCCCAGATGACAAAAACCTACTTCAGGTCTGCTTTATCCGCCAGTTCTGGTATTCTGCT